>NC_041383.1:381429735-381461644 GCF_002162155.2 Triticum dicoccoides | reverse complement strand
GAGGCAGCAGGCATGAGCCTCGCTTTTAAACATGAAGCCAGAAAGCAAGAAAACAACATGAATCAAGAAAGGTTCCCCTAGTTTTTCTTTTGAAAAGCACACAAAACTCCAAATTCATTCCAAGAGACGGCAAATTGGGTTATAGAAAAAGGGGCAAAATGAATTAGCTGCGTCCGTCGCTTAGCTAGTCTTTTGGTCTTCTCACCAGCGCAGAGCTAAGTGCTTCCACTAGATGTGGGCATAGTCATTGGGGGATAGGGACGACGGCTAGTGTGGAGCATGGTGCTTCCACTTGGATGTGGGTGGGAGCCCCCGTGAGGCCTCAGGGCGGCACTCAGGGGACTCCGGGGCATGTACAACCCCACTCATTATTACGTGAGAGTGTCACGAGAGGAGACCTTCACATGCACGGGGCCTTGCTTCATGTTGCCCGACGAGGGCCCTACCCTGCGCCACCCCCGACCACCGATGGGGCGTCCGAAAACCAGGATGAGGCAGAGGGGCAAGGAGGACGCTGGTGGTTCCCTCGGCGACCGTAGGTCCTCTGCCAGGGGAAGGGCTCGATGGCGCCTTCCCCGGCAGAGGACCTACCTCCATGCTGCTCCTTGCTCAATGCGGCACCTAAGAGGCCCTGCCCCCGGGCTACCCTCATGTTGCTCTGAGGGCTCTCCACCCACCCGCGGCAAGGCCATCACCCTGGGGACCCTGGCGGCAGCTGTGGCTGGATTCACCTAAGGTTCATGGTTAGTGTAATCGTGCTCCTGAGGCATCAGCTATACCCAGTGGCTGTTGTCGTCGAAGGTGTTGGTGAAGCTCTAGGGCGGCTCACGGAGAGCCTTGGGTTCATGTGCTTCCAACACCCAGCCTGGTGAGGGGAGCCGGTCGGGGCCTTCCCTTGACTTGTATTGCAGATCCATCGTGGTTGGTACGTAGGCCTCTCGGCTGGTTGCGCCCGAGTCACTGCCCGGGTGGCCCATGGTGCTGTCCTCCGGGCCTAGAACCAGTTCTCGACGGGCGTGGGTTGGCTCCTCGGCATGACCCCAGGGAAGGCCGCCCGGGTCTGCCTCGACCTGAGGCAGCATGGTCAGAGTAGGACGGGTGACGCCGAGAGGCCCCCCAGGAGCTCTGGGGGGGAGTGTGATAACCCACAAGTATAGGGGATCGCAACAGTTTTCGAGGGTAGATTATTCAACCCAAATTTATTGATTCGACACAAGGGGAGCCAAAGAATATTCACAAGTATTAGCAGCTGAGTTATCAATTAAACCACACCTGAAAGACTTAATATATGTACCAAAGTATTTAGTAGCAAAGTAGTATGGAAGTAATGGTAACGGTGGCAAAAGTAACAGTAGCAGTTTTGTAACAATCGTAACAGTGGCAACGGAGAAGTAACTTAGCAAAGGTCAATATGTAAAAAGCTCGTAGGCAATGGATCAATGATGGATAATTATGCCGTAATTCATTATGGAACAGTTATAACACAGGGTGACACAGAACTAGCTCCAGTTCATCAATGTAATGTAGGCATGTATTCTGAATATAGCCATACGTGCTTATGGAAAAGAACTTGCATGCCATCTTTTGTCCTACCCTCCCATGGCAGCGGGGCCCTATTGGGAACTAAGGGATATTAAGGCCTCCTTTTAATAGAGTACTGGACCAAAGCATTAGCACTTGGTGAATACCTGAACTCCTCAAACTACGGTCATCATCGGGAAGTGTCCCGACTATTGTCACTCCGGGGTTTGCCGGATCATAACACGTAATTGGTGACTATAACTTGCAAGATAGGATCAAGAACTCACATATATTCATGAAAACATAATAGGTTCAGATCTGAAATCATGGCACTCGGGCCCTAGTGACAAGCATTAAGCATGGTAAAGTCATAGCAACATCAATCTTAGAACATAATGGATACTAGGGATCAAACCCTGACAAAACTAACTCGATTACATGGTAAATCTCATCCAACCCATCACCGTCTAGCAAGCCTACGGTGCGATTACTCACGCACGGCAGTGAGCATCAAGAAATTAGTGATGGAGGATGGTTGATGATGACGATGGCGATGGATTCGCCTCTCTGGAGCCCCGAACGGTCTCCAGCTCAGCCCTCCCGAGGAAGAACAGGGCTTGGCGGCGGCTCTGTATCGTAAAACGCGATGAATCCTTCTCTTTGATTTTTTTTCTTCTCGAACATGAATATATAGAGTTGGAGTTGAGGTCGGTGGAGGTCCAGGGGACCCATGAGGCAGGGGGCGTGCCCTAGGGGGGGCGCCCTGCACCCTCATGGACAGGGTGTGGGCCCCCTTCTGTTGATTCTTCTGCCAATATTTTTTATTAATTCCAAAACGTGACTCCATGAAGTTTTAGGTCATTCCGAGAACTTTTATTTCTGCACAAAAATAACACCATGGCAATTCTTCTGAAAATAGCGTCAGTCCGGTTTAGTTCCATTCAAATCCTGCAAGTTAGAGTCCAAAACAAGGGCAAAAGTGTTTGGAAAAGTAGATTTGTTGGAGACGTATCAGCGTGGCGAATGCGAACGTGCACCCCTGCCACGGCTTGTGATGTAGGCACGGCGCAGAACGGTGTCGCTCCCCTGCACGCGGTGTCCAGCAGCTCGGCAACCCGTTCCAGCAGGGCATCATGGCAGCCTTCCGCCAGCCTGCATCGCAACAGCTCCCGGGCCACGATGAGTGCAGCTCACATGTTCGCCTACTCCCGGCGAGTGTGTGGTGTTGTCGCCGTGGCATTGCTCGAAGATCGTGCAGTGGCACGGTTGCGGCGCGGCGCGAGGGAAGGCGGCGGCGGCCCACACCGCCCACGACCAAAGGCACCAGGTGGCGCGCCGGCTATGAGCATCGTGGAGTGGAGATCTTCTTGGTCAGTTGTTGCTGCGTGGGCTGGCCGAACAACCCATTGCTCAATGCGAGCCCTCGGAGCGTCAGCCATGGAGGCGGTGGAGCAGTGGTGAATCGATCGACGGAAGAGAGGCTTCGACGCACCCCTACCTGGCGCGCCAAATTTTGGATTTCAGGTTCTTCAAACCCTTGAGAGGTTCAAACTCTGGGGTGCGTGTGAAGATCTCACTCTCCCCAACCTGCCTACTTGCCAATATCACAGCCTAGCACGTTGAGCTCGAAGGAAATGGGACATGGAAGTTTACCCAGGTTCAGGCCACCTTGCGGTGTGAAATCCTACTCCTGCTTTGTGGTGGATTTGCCTCGAGGGGCTGAGGATGAACTAGTGAAGTGGAGAACAACCTCAGGAGGTGTGTTCTTGAGCTCAAGTGAGCTGGTGAGGGTGGAGTGGATGTGGTTCATCCTCCCCTCTCCCATGGTGGTGGCTAGGTCCTATTTATAGTGGCCTTGGTCCTCTTCCCAAATGAAGGAGGGAAGGGATCCCACAACGGCCAAATTCGAAGGGAGACAACTAGTACATCTTATCCTGACTAAAGTGGTCTTCGCCTGCAAAATCCTTATGGTCGTGATGCTACGGTAGGCTCGGTGATGACCTCCATCCTACCGTCTTGGCGGTCTAGGTCTTGTTTCACGGGAATGGAAACATTTGGTTGCTTCCTTGGGACTCCGTGCCTGCTGCTTGCCTCCTTTGCACCAAAGAGGAAATTGGTACACTACGCTCGCTGGCGCCCGCCTGGCGTCGATCGTCATGGCTCACGTCACCCGAACCTCACGAGGTGAGCCTTCGATAGAAATCTCTGCTCCTCGGGAGCCAGCCTAAGGAGGCTGATCCCTTTGGAGGTCTTGGTGTCGTCCGCCTCGTGAGGCTTGGCCCCTCGCGAGGGTCTTTGGTCGTCGATGTCGATACTGGGCCGTACCAGGCCATTGATGGAGCCACGCCGCGGGCCGCAGGTAGGTAGTCTGGGTAACCCCGTATCCAGAATGTCGACCGCCAAGGAAGCCCAAATGGCCGTTGTTGATTCTCAGGTGGTGGCGGCAACATTTGTCTTGGGGATAGCAACTGGTGAGAGCGGCACAATAGCTTTTCATCCCGCAGCGGTGGCCTTAGCCCTGTTGGAGGCCGCCCACGACCATGTCGAAGCCACCCACGCACAGCTCATGGTGGTCACCACACAAATCGAATGAAGCTTCTCCAACAATGGTCGGCAACCCACGGCCAAAGACTTGGCAATCGCTGAGAGCGTTCGAGCAGCTATCTATTCCTGTGCGGCATACCATGCCATGATGGAGCCCGCCCAAGCCAAGATGGCAGCCGCCCATGCCAAGCTTGTGGTGGCCTATTCCAAAGATATGGCGGATGCGGATGGCGAGATGCTTGCCGAGTATGGTGCGATGGATTCCATGGAGTCCCTTCCTGAGGAGATCGTCGGGTGCGAGCCGGACATGGCGGAGGCGACGGAGATCGGCGAGCACCAACCATAGTAGTACTCTTTGTTTTGTTTAATTAAGAGCGCTGGTATTTAATTTGTTAGAGTAATGTTTATGTCAGCTAGCTTTGTTTAATTGCTGAAATTGCTCGATTAGAAAGTGTGGGTGTGCTGTAGTCTCCTTTGTGTATGCAAATTATGCAATGACGTGGAGGACACTATAACCAGGGAAATTTGAACCAAAACTTTTCACGTTCAAACTCATCACACACGGGTTAAGCTATCTGAATCGTTTGTGATGGTCACATATCATACACAGTGCTGAATAAGGGACCGTGTCTGATGACACTTTGCGTGCCAGTTTTTTTTGCTGGACCGGTTCAAAATTTTCGGCTTCCACGGAAATATCTACCTCCTTGCCCCCTCCCCTTACCAAAAGCCACATTTCCCCTGTTTTCTCCTTCCTTTCCAAGTTGAAACCTTCACTCCTTGCAGTGTCGGCGCTTCACGCTGCTTGGCCTCGTCTATCCGGGCACGTAATCCACACCCGACCCGCATCCTCCTCCTCCTTCCACATCCCACATGCCCCAGCCGCCGGCGCGACACCTTCCACCCAAATCACCGACCCCTCCACCAAATAAGCGCCGCGCTAAGCCATGGTACACGCAGTATAGCCAGGATCTCAAGGAGGATTTGCCAGCGGAGAAGCAAATCAAGGCCACACACGCGGATGAGGTCGCGATGGCTGCCATTTGTGCCGACCCCCAGATCTTGGGGGATCAGCTTACCATTGAGGCCATCGTCGATGCCTCGCACACCGCCACCGCGACACGGTTGGCTGCTTTAAACGATAGTTCGTGACGTATTCTCGAGGCCACCCTTGGTGCCTTCGACGAAGACTATGAGGTGTTTTCTCCGTGTGCACGTGGGTACCTCAACTCGAGAGCCAGTGATGACCCACAAGTGTAGGGGATCTATCTTAGTCCTTTTGATAAGTAAGAGTGTCGAACCCAATGAGGAGCAGAAGGAAATGACAAGCAGTTTTCAGTAAGATATTCTCTGCAAGCACTGAAATTATCGGTAACAGATAGTTTTGTGATAAGGTAATTCATAACGCGTAACAAGTAACAAGAGTAAATAAGGTGAAGCAAGGTGGCTCAATCCTTTTTGTAGCAAAGGACAAGCCTGGACAAATTCTTATATGAAGGAAAACGCTCCGAGGACACATGGGAATTATCATCAAGCTAGTTTTCATCATGCTCATATGATTCGCGTTCGTTACTTTGATAATTTGATATGTGGGTGGACCGGTGCTTGGGTACTGCCCTTTCTTGGACAATCATCCCACTTATGATTAACCCCTATTGCAAGCATCTACAACTACAAAAGAAGTATTAAGATAAACCTAACCATAGCATGAAACATGTGGATCCAAATCAGCCCCTTACGAAGCAACTCATAAACTAGGGTTTAAGATTCTATCACTCTAGCAACCCATCATTTACTTATTACTTCCCAATGTCTTCCTATAGGCCCAAACAATGGTGAAGTGTCATGTAGTCTATGTTCACATAACACCACTAGAGGAGAGACAACATACATCTCATCAAAATATCGAACGAATACCAAATTCACATGACTACTAATAGCAAGACTTCTCCCATGTCCTCAGGAACAAACGTAACTACTCACAAAGCATATTCATGTTCATAATCAGAGGGGTATTAATATGCATTAAGGATCTGAACATATGATCTTCCATCAAATAAACCAACTAGCATCAACTACAAGGAGTAATCAACACTACTAGCAACCCTCAGGTACCAATCTGAGGTTTTGGTACAAAGATTGGATACAAGAGATGAATTAGGGTTTGAGAGGAGATGGTGCTGGTGAATATGTTCATGGAGATTGACCCCCTCCCAATGAGAGGATCGTTGGTGGTGATGATGGTTATGATTTCCCCCTCCCGGAGAGATGTTTCCCCGGCAGAACAGCTCCGCCAGAACCCTAGATTGGTTCTGCCAAGGTTCCGCCTCGTGGCGGTGGTGTTTCGTCCCGAAAGCTTGCTTATGATTTTTTCCAAGGTAAAAGACTTCATATAGCAGAATATGGTCACCGGAAGGCTGCCAGGGGGCCCACGAGGAAGGGGGGCACGACCAGGGGGGTAGGGCGTGCCCCCTACCCTCGTGGACGGTGGGTGGCCTCCCTCTGGAACTTCTTCCACTCAATATTTTTTATTAATTCCAAAAATGACGTTCGAGGAGTTTCAGGACTTTTGGAGTTGTGCAGAATAGGTCTCTAATATTTGCTCCTTTTCCAGCCCAGAATTCTAGTTGCCGACATTCTCCCTCTTCATGTAAACCTTGTAAAATAAGAGAGAATAGGCATAAGTATTGTGACATAACGTGTAATAATAGCCCATAATGCCATAAATATCGATATAAAAGCATGATGCAAAATGGACGTGTCAACTCCCCCAAGCTTAGACCTCGCTTGCCCTCAAGCGGAAGCCGATATCGAAAAATATGTCCACATGTTTAGAGATAAAGGTGTCAATAAAATAAAATACGGACATGAGGACAACATGATCATTCTTATAACAACAACATATATAAATTTTGTCATATGCTTTCTTATCCTCAAGTAACAATCTATTCACAATGTCAAGTATGAATCAGAAACTTCATTAAAAACTAACAAACTATGATCTCGGTCATTGAAGCAATTGCAATTTATGATAACATCGGAAAGAGTCAATATAAGAGCTTTTCAGCAAGTCCACATACTCTCCTATCATTTAGTCTTTCACAATTGCTAACACTCACGCAATACTTATGGGTATGGAGTCTTAATCGGACATAGAGAAAGATAGGGGCTTATAGTGTTGCCTCCCAACCTTTTTACCTCAAGGGTAATGTCAACAATAATAGTTCATACTAACTTACATCCAATTTGATATATATCAGGATATTTCCAACACGAGGTGCTTGCCAAAAGATAAAATGTAAAAAGGAAAGGTGAAGATCACCATGACTCTTGCATAAGGTAAGAATAAAAGATAGACCCTTCGCAGAGGGAAGCAGAGGTTGTCATGTGCTTTTATGGTTGGGTGCATGAAATCTTAATGCAAAAGAACGTCACTTTATATCGCCACTTGTGATATGGACCTTTATTATGCAGTCCGTCGCTTTTATTGCTTCCATATCACAAGATCCTATAAAGCTTATTTTCTCCACACTAATAAGTCATACATATTTAGAAAGAAATTTTTATTGCATGCAACATGACAACTTACTTGAAGGATCTTACTCAATCCATAGGTAGATATGGTGGATTCTCATGGCAAAACTGGGTTTAAGGATATTTGGAAGCACATGTAGTATCTCTACTTGGTGCAAGGAATTTGGCTAGTATGAGAGGGAAAGGCAAACTCAACATTTTGGATGATCCATGAAAATATACTTTATTTCGAATATAAGAAAACATAACCCATTACATTGTCTTCCTTGTCCAACGTCAACTCTTTAGCATGTCATATTTTAATGATTGCTCACAATCATAAATGATGTCCAAGATAGTATATTTATATGTGAGAACCTCTCTTTCTTTATTACTTCCTATTAATTGCAACAATGACCAAAACTATGCTTGCCAACTCTCAACAAATTTTATTCGTCATACTCTTTATATGTGAAGTCATTACTCTCCATAAGATCAATAATGATCTCTTTTATTTCTTTTTACACTTCTATTTTATTTTTATTCCCTCAAGATCATAGCAAGATAGTAAAGCCATTGACTCAACACTAATCTTTATTATATATAGCTCACGGACTCGATTACATAGAGGGATCATAAGGTAATACTCAAAACTAAATCATACCAAAACTTATTCTACTAGATCAAGATATTACTAAAAGGATCGAACTAAGAAAAACGGTAAAGATAGGAGTGTGATGATGATATGATACTGGGGCACCTCCCCCAAGCTTGGTCGTTGCCAGGGGAGTGCCCATACCCATGTGATTATGTCTCCTTCTTCGGAGGTGGTGATGATGGAGTTGTTGATGATGTAGGCTTCTTCCTTAATTTCCGCTTGAGAATGGAATTTTGCTCCCTTAGATCATCGATCTCCTGCTCAAGGCTTAATATCCTTTTGCATAGTTCATATTTGTTCTCCTGCAAGAGATAAAAAAGGGATAAACTCGATCTTAGGTTTCTTTGCTCTATCAGGGAGACTTGAATTTTTAAACTCCATGTGCATGTCCCTAGGTTAAGGTAATGGGACTCCATCTTCATCTGAGCTCGCCTCCTCCTTTCCCTTAGGCTCGTAGTCTTCTTCTTCCTCAGTGGTCCAACCATAATGCTCCAAGTCCCCGTAGACCCTAGGGCCTGCAAGGTAATCAGCCACATAGCTTTCTCCCTCCGAATCCTAGGACGACATATTGCTCTAATCTGCAGGAGTAACAGCTCCAGACAAAAACAGAGGATTTTTGCATGATACAGTGGTCAAAACCTTCGGGAGATTATATAATGAATTTTTACCGACCAAAAGAAGTATCGTGCAAGAAAACAGTGTCCGGAGAGCACACGAGGTGCCTACGAGGCAGGGGGCGCACCAAGGGGGGTAGGGCGCGCCCTCCACCCTCGTGGACGCCTTGTGTCCTTCCCGGACTACTTCTTATTTTCCTATTTTCTTAAATATTCCAAAACGGAGAAAAATTGCTATTAGAAGTGTTTTGGAGTCGATTTACTTACCGTACCACATACCTATTCCTTTTCGGAGTCTGAAATGTTATGGAAAGTGTCCCTTATGTATTCCTCTGGGGTTACGTTTTCTTTAACATTGGTTTCAACATTTATGGGATTACCTGAGATATAGTGTTTGATTCTTTGACCATTTACCACCTTCGGATTCGTGCCTTCGAAGTTGTTGATTTTTATGGCACCGGAATGATATACCTCCTCAATAACGTAAGGGCCTTCCCATTTAGAGGGAAGTTTTACTGCAAAAAATCTTAAATTTGAGTTGTATAGCAAAACATAATCACCTACATTAAACTCACACTTTTGTATCCTTTTGTCATGCCATCTTTTAACTTTATTTAAACAGTTTGGCATTCTCATAGGCTTGGGTTCTCCACTCATCAAGAGAGCTAATGTCAAATAACCTCTTCTCACTGGCAAGTTTGAAATCATAATTGAGCTCGTTGATGGCCCAATATGCCTTATGTTCTAGTTCGAGAGGTAAGTGACATGCTTTTCCATAAACCATTTTGTATGGAGACATACCCATAGGATTCTTATATGCAGTTCTATAAGCCCATAATGCATCATCGAGTTTCTTGGACCAATTCTTTCTAGATCTATTAACAGTCTTTTGCAAAATCAATTTAAGCTCTCTGTTACTCAGTTCTACTTGGCCACTAGACTATGGGTGATATGGAGATGCAATTCTATGATTAACATCATACTTAGCAAGCATTTTACAAAAAGCACCATGAATAAAATGTGAACCACCATCAGTCATTAAATATCGAAGGACTGCAAACCTCGGAAAAATAACTTATTTAAGAACCTTAATAGAGGTGTTATGATCAGCACTACTAGTTGGAATAGCTTCTACCCACTTAGTAACGTAATCAACAGCAACTCAAATATGTGTATACCCATTAGAGGAAGGAAACAGTCCCATATAATCAAAGCCCCAAACATCAAATGGTTCAATAACAAGAGAATAATTCATAGGCATTTCTTGACGTCTACTAATATTACCAATTCTTTGACATTCATCACTAGACAAGACAAACTTACGGGCATCTTTGAAGAGAGTAGGCCAATAAAAACCGGATTGTAATACCTTGTGTGCAGTTCTATCTCCAGCGTGGTGTCCTCCATAAGCCTCGAAGTGACACTTGCGTAGGATCTATTCCTATTCATGCTCAGGTACACAACGTCTAATAACACCATCTACTCCTTCTTTATAAAGGTGTGAGTCATCCCAATAGTAATGTCTTAAATCATAGAAGAACTTTTTCTTTTGCTGGTATGTGAAACTAGGTGGTATGAATTTAGCAACAATGTAATTAGCATAATCTGCATACCATAGAGCAGTACGAGAAGCATTTATGAGAGCTAATTGTTCATCAGGAAAGCTATCATCAATAGGTAGTGGGTCATCAAGAACATTCTCTAACCTAGAAAAGTTGTCTGCAACGGGGTTCTCAGCTCCCTTTCTATCAATAATATGCAAATCAAATTCTTGTAGTAGGAGAACCCATCTAATAAGTCTAGGTTTAGCATCTTTCTTTTCCATAAGATATTTAATAGCAGCATGATCAGTGTGAACAGTTACTTTAGAATCAACAATATAAGGTCTGAACTTATCACAAGCAAATACAACAGCTAAAAATTCTTTTTCAGTAGTAGCATAATTTCTCTGGGCACTGTCTAGAGTTTTACTAGCATATTGAATAATATTTAGTTTCTTATCAACCTTTTGTCCTAGAACAACACCTACAACATAATCACTAGCATCACACATAATTTCAAAGGGTAAATTCCAATCAGGTGGCTGAACAATAGGTGCAGAAATCAAAGCTTTCTTAAGTATTTCAAATGCTTCTAGACAATCATCATCGAAGACAAAAGGAATATCTTTTTGTAATAGATTAGTCAGAGGCCTAGAGATTTTAGAGAAGTCCTTAATGAACCTCCTATAAAAGCCGGCATGACCAAGGAAACTTCTTATACCTTTAATGTCCTTGGGACATGGCATCTTTTCGATAGCATCAACTTTAGCTTTATCAACTTCAATACCTCTTTCAGAAATTTTATATCCAAAGACAATGCCTTCGTTAACCATAAAGTGGCACTTTTCCCAATTCAAGACAAGACTAGTGTCTTCGCATCTCTACAAAACTCGATCAAGGTTGCTCGAGCAATCATCAAAAGAAGATCCATACAGAGAAATCATCCATGAAAACCTCAACAATCTTTTCACAAAAGTTAGAGAATATAGCCATCATGCATCTTTGAAAGGTAGCAGGTGCATTACATAAACCAAAAGGCATACGTCTATAAGCAAAAGTACCGAAAGGGAAAGTAAAAGTGGTCTTTTCTTGGTCCTCTGCTAACACAGGTATTTGAGAGAAATCAGAGTAACCATCTAGAAAGCAAAAATGTGTATATTTGGATAATCTTTCTAGCATTTGATCAATAAAAGGCAAAGGGTAATGATCCTTTTTAGTAGCTTTATTTAATTTGCGGAAATCAGTTACCATCCTATAACCTATAACAATTCTTTGTGGGATCAATTCATCTTTATCATTAGGAACGACAACAATACATCCCTTCTTAGGGACACAATGGACAGGACTTACCGACTTACTATCAACAATAGGATAAATTATACCTGCCTCTAGGAGCTTTAGTATTTCCTTTCTTACCACTTCTTTCATCTTAGGATTCAACCGTTGTTGGTGATCAATAACTGTTTTGGTGTCTTTCTCCAATTTTATTTTGTGTTGGCATAGAGTGGGACTAATACCCTTAAGATCATCAGGAGTATATCCAATAGCAGTACAATGCTTCTTTAGAGTTTTTAATAATCTCTCCTCTTCCTGCTACAAAAGGTTAGCACTAATAATAACAGGATATATCTTCTTTTCATCAAGATAAGCATATTTAAGAGTATCAGATAATGGTTTAAGATCAAACACGGTATCACCCTTGGGTGGTGGAGGATCCCCTAGAATTTCAACAGGCAAGTTTTGTTTCAAAATAGGTCCCTGTTTAAAGAATACTTCATCTATCTCCCTTCTTTCATTCATAAACATATCATTTTCATGGTCTAGCAAATATTGTTCTAAAGGATCATTAGGAGGCACGGCAACAGAAGCAAGACCGTGGAAATTCTGACACACCACGGCAGTCTTTGGCCGCTTGGGATCTTGTTTGCAGGCCTAAGAAATTCGGTGGTCTCGGAGTTACCCACCTGGGTTTTCAAAACGAAGCTTTGCTTATGAAACATTTATTCAAGTTCTTCAATAAGTGGGACATACCCTGGGTTAATCTAATCTGGAGCACATACTATGGTTCTTCGACCCCTCAAGTGACTCAAAACTGCGGTTCCTTTTGGTGGCGTGACGTGCTCAGTCTATATGATAAATTCTGTAAGTTGGCTACGCCACAGGTGCATGCAGGTGACACAGTGGTTTTCTGGTTGGACCATTGGAAAGTTGATAACATCACAGTGCCGTTGAAAGAAAGATTCTCGTGCCTTCACTCATTTGCCATTGATGATTTGATCACGGTTAGGGATTTTTTTCAACATGACTTCTGAGTCTAATTTTTTCCACCTGCCCTTGTCTGTGGAAGCGTTTAATGAGCTGCAGCAGTTGCAACATATTTTGGCTCCCATAAACTTGGACCCCGAAGGGAAGGACATCTGATTATGGCCTTCTAAGTCTGGTGACTTTCAACCAAGGCTTTTTTATGAGCTTAATTTCCAACACTTGATAGTTGATCCCATTCTTAAATGGATTTGGAAGTGCTCATGCACTCTCAAGCTCAAAGTCTTTGGCTGGCTCCTTCTCATGGATAGATTGAGTACCAGGGATATGATGCAACGTAGGCATTGGAATGTGCAGGATGACACGTGTGTTTTATGTCACTTGGCTAGCCACGAGGATTGTGTGCATCTTTTCTTCACTTGCAACTTCAGCCAGCGCGTTTGGAATTATCTTGGTATCTCTTGGATATCCAATTCTAATGAAACCACATACATGATGGCTCTTTCTGCAAGGAAGGACTTTGGGTTCCCTTTCTTCTCTGAAGTGGTTTTCACAGCCTCTTGGAATATTTGGACTTAGAGGAATGGCAAGATCTTTAGGAATGAGAATCCTAGCTTCAGAGCTTGGAGAAGAAATTTTGTACATGATATCTCTTTGTTAGCACATAGGATAAAATGTAAATATAGGGACAACCTCCTTGCTTGGATAGCCTCCCTTCATTAGGGCTTGGTATGTATAACACACCGCCCCCACCCAAACTCTTCTGCATGTACATTGTAATTTGTTGGTTTTGGAGCCTTAATAAAAGACTGTGAGGCTGTTGCCTTGCAGTACATAGTCAAAAAATAATAATTTCATCCTTACTAGGCAATTCTTTATCATGGGGTTGTCTACGAAATTTAGCGAAGTTAAACTCGTGAGACCTATCTCCCAACCCAATAGTAACAACATCCTTTTCGCAATCTATCCTAGCATTAACAGTATTCAAGAAGGGTCTACCAAATATAATGGGACAAAAATCATCTTGTGGGGAATCAAGAACAAGAAAATCAGCAGGATATTTAACTTTCCCACACAAGACTTCAACATCTCTAACAATCCCAACTGGTGAAATAGTATCTCTATTGGCAAGCTTAACTGTAACATCTATTTCTTCTATCTCAGCAGGTGCAATATCATGCATAATTTCTTTATATAAGGAATGAGGTATTGCACTAGAACTAGCACCCATATCACATAAGCCATGATAACAATGATCTCCTATTTTAACAAAAATAACATGCATGCCTACAACAGGTCTATGCTTATTCTTAGTATCAGGTCTAGCAATTCTAGCGGCTTCATCACAGAAATAAAGAACATGCCCATCAATATTATCAGCCAGGAGATCTTTAACCATAGCAATACTCGGTTCAACTTTAATTTGCTCAGGTGGTGTAGGTGTTTTAGTATTACTCTTACGAACCACAGTTGAAGCTTTACCATGATCCTTTATCCTAACAGGGAAATGTGGTTTCTCAACATAAGTAGTAGGAACAATAGGATCATCATAAGTGATAGTCTTTTCTTCGACTTTAATAGGTGCAAGTACTTTTACTTCAGTGGGAGGATTATATTTAAAACACTTCTCCTTAGGGAGGTCAACATGAGTAGCAAATGATTCACATAAATAAGCTACTATCTCAGAGTCAAGTCCATATTTAGTGCTAAATTCATGAAAAGCGTCGGTATCCATAAAAGATTTAACACAATCAAACTTAGGTGTCATACCTGACTCCTTACCTTCTTCGAGATCCCAATTGAGAGTTGCGTTTAATTCTTTCCAATAAATCCCATCTAAATTCAGTAGACTTCATCATAAAAGACACAACACAAGAAGTACCGAGCATGGAGCGATTGTTGAGAGAAAGCCGAGCATAAATTTTTTGAATAATCAATTCTCTTGAGAGCTCATGATTGGGGCATGAATACAACATTGACTTAAGCCTCCCCCAAGCTTGAGCGATGCTTTCTCCTTCGCGAGGCCAAAAATTATATATATAATCACGATCACGATGAACAAGATGCATAGGATAAATCTTCTGATGGAATTCCAATTTCAATCGTTTGTAGTCCCATGATCCCATATCATCACATAGCCTGTACCATGTCAATGCCTCTCCCTTCAAAGATAAAGGGAAGACCTTCTTCTTGACAACATCATCGGGCATACCTGCAAGCTTAAATAATCCACAAACTTCATCCACATAGATTAGGTGTAAATCGGGATACAATGTTCCATCTCCTGTAAAAGGATTAGCTAGCAGTTTCTCTATCATACCTGAAGGAATTTCAAATTAAACATTTTCAGTAGGTTCAGTAGGTTGAGGAGCAACTCTTTGATCTACTAGTCAGGGTGAAGATACCGCGAACAAGCCCCTCAAAGGATTTTGTTCCATAGTAACAAGCGACAGTAAATTTCATCACACTATATAAATTTTTCCATACCAAGTTCCACTTACCAAAGGCGCTTCACTCCCCGGCAACGGTGCCAGAAAAGAGTCTTGATGACCCACAAGAATAGGGGATCTATGGTAGTTCTTTCGATAAGTAAGAGTGTCGAACCCAACGAGGAGCAGAAAGAAATGACAAGTGGTTTTCAGTAAGGTATTCTCTGCAAGGACTGAAATTATCGGTAACAGATAGTTTTGTGATAAGGTAATTCGTAACGGGTAACAAGTAACAAGAGTAAATAAGGTGCAGCAAGGTGGCCCAATCCTTTTTGTAGCAAAGGACAAGCTTGGACAAATTCTTATATGAAGGAAAACGCTCCTGAGGACACATGGGAATTATTGTCAAGCTAGTTTTCATCATGCTCATATGATTCACGTTCGTTACTTTGATAATTTGATATGTGGGTGGACCGGTGCTTGGGTACTGCCCTTTGTTGTACAAGTATCCCACTTATGATTAACCCCTATTGCAAGCATCCGCAACTACAAAAGAAGTATTAAGGTAAACCTAACCATAGCATGAAACATGTGGATCCAAATCAGTCCCTTACGAAGCAACTCATAAACTAGGGTTTAAGCTTTTGTCACTCTAGCAACCCATCATCAACTTATTACTTCACAATGCCTTACTCTAGGCCCAAACAATGCTGAAGTATCATGTAGTCGACGTTCACATAAGACCACTTGAGGAGAGACAACATACATCTCATCAAAATATCGAACGAATACCAAATTCACATGACTACTAATAGCTTCTCCCATGTCCTCAGGAACAAACGTAACTACTCACAAAGCATATTCATGTTCATAATCACAGGGGTATTAATATGCATTAAGGATCTGAACATATGATCTTCCACCAAATAAACCAACTAGCATCAACTACAAGGAGTAATCAGCACTACTAGCAACCCTCAGGTACCAATCTAAGGTTTTGGTACAAAGATTGGATGCAAGAGATGAACTAGGGTTTGAGAGGAGATGGTGCTGGTGAAGATGTTGATGGAGATTGACCCCCTCCTGATGAGAGGATCGTTGGTGATGACGATGGTGATGATTTCCCCCTCCCGGAGGGATGTTTCCCGGGCAGAAAAGCTCCGCCGGAACCCTAGATTGGTTCTGCCAAGGTTCCGCCTCGTGGCGGCAGTGTTTCATCCTGAAAGCTTTCTTATGATTTTTTGCAGGGTAAAAGACTTCATATAGCAGAAGATGGTCACCGGAAGGCTGCCAGGGGGCCCACGAGGCAGGGGGCACGCCCAGGGGGGTAGGGCACAATTTTGCAAATGTGATGTTCAATTCTTCAGGGTGCAATTTTGTATTGTCTTCCATGTGAGAAATAAATCGAATTTTTCTTTACAATTTACATGAGAAACAAATACAATTGCTATATTTACAAGTTGTCAAGCATGCTTGGTTTGGTTAACTGTCTGATCTTCTAGTATGTACATTGTGCAATGTGGTGCTCAGTTAACGTTTGGTTCATTTGTTGTGGTGTTTAGTTAACTGTTTGGTTCAATTCTGCACTGTGATGTTCAATTGTTGTGGGTGCATTCTATTATTGTATACCGTGTGAGAAATAAATCGAATTTGGTTGTACTAAATACATGAGAAACAAATACAATTGCTATATTTCCAAGTTGTTAAGCATGCTTGGTTTGGTTAACTGAATGATCTTCTATTAGAAGTATGTTATATTGTGCAATGTGGTGCTTAGTTAATGTTTGGTTCATTTGTTGTGGTGTTTAGTTAAATGCTTGTTTCAATTCTGCTATGCGATGTCCAATTGTCGTGGGTAGAATTTTGTATTGTTGTGCATGTGAGGAATAAATCGAATTTGGCTGCACTTAATACATGAGAAACATATACAGTTTCTACATTTCCTAGTTCTTAATCATGCTTGGTTTGGATAAATGGGGTTTCCATGTGGCTTGAATATATCTGATGAATCTGCAATGTGCTTATTTTTTATCAACATATTTTAGTAATAACATGCGAACCCTCACTTAACCTGATCACTAACTACCTTATATGTGTTCCAGGGAAACAATGGGAAGCACTGAGGTTTACAATCAAGGTTTGCACATGCATGGTCCTTTGTCTAATAGCACATTATTGTGCAATTGCAAGAACCATTCTAATATTTAGGTTTTTAACAATTTGGTCTTGCACATGTAGGTCCTGCTATCGGAGGTTTTGACCCACTGTTCGACCCTTTTTGCATATGGGGAAATGAGTTGTCCATGAATATCAGTCAAGTCAATAAACTCAGAAAGATTGTTAGGATAAAGAAATTAGCGACAAAAAACAAAAATATCTTTGTCTGCACAATGAAGAAGACATCAGTTCACTACAGGATGGTACTAACTGTTATACCTTGCCTTTTTTATTCCTTTGCCCCATTTCCAATATACAGAAGATATTTATGCACAATCTTGTTTTCAGGCCTTTCCAAAGCAGCTCACTGATGATTACCTCTAAAACCACATGTATGGTCAGGAGGTGAGGAAGGTATTCATACAACACCCATGGTTCAATATTGAAGTGTTCTTGAAGAGGATGAACGATGGACGGTCAGTCATGCACAGGAACTGGCCTAAAGTTGCAAAGACCTTCAACATCAATGAAGGCTCAATATTCGCCTTCGGCTTCAGCAGTTTTCCAGCTGAGATACACCTGTCTATGTACCGGCTATGATGCTAATTTCGAAAGGTTATAGATGTTGCATGTGGAACTTGGTGCTGGTGCAGTTGTGTAATGGGGTAGCTAAGTGCTGAAGCTATATGATGTTGCACTCTGATGTATTTCAATTATGAAATCCTGCTTCCTCAATATGAAAATGAAATATATTGTGTGCTTAATATGAAATGTCAATTAGATTAATAAATGGATTACTATAATAGGACAATTAGCCTGCTAATTGGGTTTTTCTATTGCAAATGGTTATTGAGAAAACACCATGGGCGATGACCTTAGACAGCACACATAGTTTCTAGGAATAAACCTTGTTGGATTAATGAACAATCACACACGACATCCTCTTGAAAATTGTTTGTATTAGGCCACCTGGCGCAAATGTTTACCACATAAAAACTTTGTGTGATGGATAGCCTTTGCCACACAGTTTCTTTTACGCACCGTGTGTGATGCACTCAATAACGCAAATGATAAAATTGTTAATACCGTGTGCAATGGAAACGCTATCAAAAACGATTAAATGGGGAAAATTGTGTGTGATGTACCTTTGAACAGAAACATTTTCCTTGGAGCGACTGTGTGGGATGTATATACGAACGGAAACTTTTAGCGGGGACTTACTGTGTGGGATGAACTTATGACCAGAAACGATTGCGCCTGTATAATTGAATTTTTTTAGCACTACTGTACATATAACTGTATTTGATCGCTCCCCGGTCGCACACGACCTCATTTTGCTGAGTGTGTGTGCCAGGAGGCATATCCCCGACGGTTTGTGGGTTGTGTGGGAAGGATCCCCCTATCGCGGTCACTCACTAGGCGACGGTTCCAAATGCCGTCGCAGAAAGGGGTTAAAAATCGTTTGTATAGCACCTCGCTATACTAGTGACTAGTAAATGTGTACGTGCAATGCACGTTAATTTGCAAGTATATTAAGTGCATGCAGATATTAATTAGGATATTATTTGTGTGTTATTATGTGATTAGCATTATTTTTGGCATAAAATTAACTGGACACTAAATGTGTTGAGCGCTGGACATTGAAGCAGTCTAGGTCGCTGGATTGACATGATTTGATGGCCGAGATTAACTGGATCTGCCCCTTTCGGTCTTTTTATATTGGTATAGATATGGCCATAGGTTGACAATGGTGTGGGACCGTGATGTCAGGAAACTAGGAGGAAGCAAAAAAATTATAGTTGTATACAATAAGGAGGAACTTGCATATGTACGACTATGACCCTGGTGGGTCCCTACTATCATCCTCTCCAAGTAAAGTCATCTCTTGATTCCTCATGTTCGTTGACCATGTTGACAACGCTCGATGCCACGGCGAGGGCAACAACTCGAAGGACGATGGAGAGGGCCTCGCAGGCCCTATGGATTGTCTGATACTACGCCCGCTGCTCATTCAGGAAGCTAGGATCATCAGACACATCTAAGCACCTTCGAGAGACTGAGCCAACATGAAATAGATGATGAGTTGGTAGGAAGATCATATGGTTTCACCTCTAAACTACCCGAGTTGTCGTATAGGTTATGAATGAAATATAAGGCGATGAACTTCTTAAGCCCAGAAACAATAGAAGAGGATGATCTTCTTAACATGCAAGTCACTCACATTAGATCAACATGCAAAACAATATGAAGCATTATTCTTAGGAGGCACGGTGAACAGCTCGTGATGCCGCATGCCACAACATTCCAAGCTCAACTTTGCAATCAAACTCACAAGGCCTGGCATTTCATAGACAACAATCAGAACAAACTCTTAAAATACCTTACATAAGTCAACATTCATGTGACTATGCATCTCAGTAGAGTAAATATTTACTTCTGAACTGAACACAGTAATAGGAAAAAACAATCGACGCTGCTCACAGCAAAGGCCGTCCCACTCCAAAATATCAAATGCATGTCTTCTGGCTAATATCAATGAGCAAAATTTGACAAGTTTTCCAATTCCAATATATTAAACTAATGTCTTCTTGCTAACATCAATGATTAAATTTGACAAGCTTTTCCCATTCAAAATATGTAATGCCAATGCTTGTGGAACGGGAAGGGTTTGTCATCAGTTTGCACATCGAAATGGCACATGGAGCCGGATTAACTATCATATCTTTTTGTCCAGTTCCACTGAAATCAAACAATGTCTTGTGTAGCATGGTGGATTTCGTATTTATATGTTGCAAGGTGTTGAACACGTTGGCAGCTCCATTCAAGTAGATTGTCTGGTGGCTCAAGGTGACGACGAATGATTAGAGAACAATTCGATGTATTGTGCATGATGAAGTATTATGGAGGACAGGAACCATATGAACATTTTGTGCAGTTCCACTGAAATCAAGCTGAGTATCCCTGTTTGCATAAATACAGAAAAAGCATGACTAATATAATAGTGGTACTAGTTGATTAAACATACGCTTAAAACTATAATCATCTTGATTATCTTAATAGGAAAAGATAGCAATACAATAGCTTCAATTAAACATTTATTCAAAACAATACAACAATATAAGTAACACAACATAATAAAGCACAATCATGTGGATGAAGGCCAATACTGACCTCGTTTGTTACAGCCGCGTCGGCAAGTGACTTGGTCATACCTTTCCTTGTGGAGTGAATTTTGTACTCCACGTGTTGTTGAGTTTCCCATGCTCTCTGTAGACTAGTCATGTCACCAGCGTCTACTAATACTCTATAAAGCTTCTCGATCATTCTTTGTGTAATGTAGCGCAAACAATGACTGCTTCTTTCTGCAAAGTGGAAAGACCAACTGGGCCCAATATTGCAAAAGTTTGCCTTAAACACATTGGCTCCTTTTGTGTAGTTCAACTAAAATCAAAGTCGAAATAGAACGGAACAGAAGTTTTGATATCCCTGTATGCAACTAGGTATGAAGGAAACAATTATCGAGAAATAATGGTTGATGACTTATACTCCCAGAAGAAAAAACATCTACCTTATCTTAATGGAAAACAAAGCATGAGAGTAGCAATTCTAAAACATTGTGATTCATTCATATTAACTGAGACAGTATCTTAACAATACCTTGTTTCAACATGTATAAAGAATGACAAAGCATAAAAGTACCATTCCTAAAACAATGCAGCTGATTCATATTAACAGAGACATTATCTTAACAATACCTTGGTTAAACATGTAGAAAGAACTACAAAACAGGATAGTACCATTTGTAAAACACTGTAACTGATATATAATAACAGAGACATTGTATCAACAATTCATTTCTTAAACATGTACTCCGGCCGATCCCTAACAGAAAATGGTACTCCCGCTGATCCCTAACAAGTGTTGCAGTTTTGAACTAAGATTCAGTAGTTAATTCTGAGAGTGGCATTAGATTAACAAAAAGCATAAACAGTTACCGGGGATAGTGGGCACAACAGCACCATGTGTTTCCATCTACTTATAAAGGGGGTGATGCATAGTTTGTTGTAACAAAATAACAAGCATCATGTCTGGGTTGATCCCATTTTTGTTCACTTAATGGGAAAAGATAACAATTCAATAGCTTCAATGCAACATTTATTAAAAATAGTACCAATACAAGTAGCAAAGCACCTCAAAGGACACTTCATGATCATGTGGATGAAGACCGGTACTGACCTTTCATGACGCAGTCAAGATCACCTACGAATATTCCAACACGAATAGGAAATCCAATACCGTTTTGTGTAGTTCTACTAAATCAAGCAAAGTTGCCAGTCTGACATTTAAGTTTGCTATAGCAACAAGTTGAATAGATATCCCTGTTTTAACAGAGGCAAAAAAGGAAACAATTACTGGCCAATAAAGGACGATGAAACATACAGTGACAAAAAGAAGCATCTACCTTATCTTGATGGAAAACAAAGTAGGACAGTAGCATTTCTAAAACGGTTGCATTGATTCATATTAACAGAGACATTCTCTTAAAACAAACATTCTTAAAAATGTAATTTACTTTTAACAGTGACATTGCTTCAATTTTCCAGTGGCATTCTTAGATTAACAACAACAAAATAGTTGTACGGGACATGGGACATGGGACATGGCAGCGCCATGTGCGTCCACACGTATAAATGGGTGATGCAGAGTATGTTGCCAAGCAGCATATCTGCGTTGGTCCCATATTTCTTCTCTTTGAACCTTTTTCCTATGTGAGGGAAGCAAATCTAGTCTTGCACAAACGACCTGACCCCCCAGTTTCTTTCCTTTTTCAACAAAGAGATCGGTTCCTTACAGATGTGTACTCGGTTACCCCCTTTTCCCTTTGCGACCAACAAAGCGGCTGGATAGCCAGTCTATAGTACTTCCTCTCCCTCCTTTCCTCATTGAACCACGTCCTAGATTCATGGTCCACCCCACCCCACCCTTCTTTCCTCTTTGAACCAAGACCTAGATTTGACTACAGAATCAAAAAAGATCCGCATGCAGCTAGAGCAATGACAGTTTCAAAGAAAGTTATATCTTTTGGTCATTGGGATGTGGCTAGGCGTGCGGCGGGAGGCTGGATCTACCCACACTACGTATGACATGGAGGAATAAGGGGTCGGAGGCCCTCCCGCATAGGCGCTGGGTGAAAGAGAAGAATGCAGCCATCTATGGATTGCCTCACTCGCCGAAGGTGACAGAGTGAACATTGCACCTCCTCCCCTTCCCGGTGCTAGTGGATCTGGACGGCTCCTTCACCAGCTATGAGGGGAGAGAGAGAGAGACAGAGGCCAACGCAGTCTTGTTTAATCTGGTGAAGAGGGTGAGAGATTGTGAATATAGCAAACCCTAGCAAAGGAACGCTGAGCCTCCAGCATGTATATATGTAGTGCAGCGAGAGTGTGGAGAGTGCAAACCCTAGCGAACAAGCGCTGAGGCTCCAGCCTATATAGTACTCGCGTATACTACTAATATAGTGGAGTGATTTTCTTTTTCCCTCCATAATAATCATTTAAATTGTGTAAGTACGAAATGAAACTCTTTATTTAACGTACCAGTGAAGAAAACTACTTACGATCAACTAACGATCTACACGTTCTGGTCACACTTCCCGTCCTTCTCGTGCGGTACATTGCCGTCCGTTAAGTGAAGAACCACACGTGCACAAAATTATTAGAAAGGTGTGAGAGTGTGTACAAATAAAGAATTTTAATTTCAATTATCAGAAAGGTTTGAGAGTATGTACATTTTACCCTCTCTCAATAATTATGGTTTGTTGTGGTCGGCCTAAACTTGGTCAAACTTTACAAAGTTTGACTTCAGTCAAATCTAATATGCAGAGTAAATAAAAACGGAAGGGTAGTACGTTGATCCAGGTTTTTTAGTCCACACCATATTTTTAATCAATGTCTGACCACATATTTAGTTAATAGCTGGACAAATAAAATTACAGGGGAGCTGAAGACAAAGTTGTGAGAAGGCTTAGAAATCAATACAAAACTTATGCTCTTAGTACCAATGTTGATGCTTCTTCGAGGAAACATTTGGTTCATAGCCAATTGTGTGATAAAATTGCACCAACGTGAAAGACGACTGCGTCTCCAACGCAACCAAGGTGAACTGATGAAGGATATCATCTTTGTGGGTAACGAGCAAGGAGCACTGATGGAAGACAACTTTCTTTTCTTCAAAAATTGATCAGCTTCACCAGCCGATGCAACCATGAGACGCAACCATGAGCATCAATATGTCATCATGGTGATGCATCATCCATTTGGCATCAAGTTTGGGTGAGGCACCAATGAAGTTCAACAAATCCTCACTCTAGTTGTTTCTTCTTGGTAATCAAGCTCAAGGAAGTAAGAACCACGTGGAAGAGGACGGCGAGGCGGAACAACTATTTCCATCCAATTTTGTGCAGTTCCACTAAAATTGAGGAAGACATGCCCGGGTATGGAGATACGCATCGCTGTTTGCAAAAATATAAAAAAAGGATATAGTGTTGTTACTTTGTTTTGGTAGTGGTACAAGATTAATAGCGACATCTGAATTGTCAATAAGAACTAATGAAAAGTACACCAACAAGCAGAAGCATCACGATTATCTTGATGGGAACAAAACCAGGATACCCAAGAAAAAAAGCAGGACAGAAGCATTTATCGACGCCTCTGGATTGACATCAACATTAAAGGGACGTCACTTTCACATGGGCATTGCTTCATTTAACCAGTGATAATACTGTATTAGATTAGCAGCAGCAATAGGAGCACACGGACAATGACCGCACAACCACCATGTACTTTTTGTCGAAAAAACATGTATAGCTCCACCGAGGCATAAACCAGGACAACTTTTGAGTGGCCTTTCCTCTATAATATTAAAAAATAGGTGATGTTGGACCAACCGACGAATCCTAGCTATTGTACATCGGGAGCTGGGGAGTAGTGGTATAGAAGAAAACCCGCATGTAGCGACCTAGGGAGCTGGACCAGTACAATTAAGCATGAAATCCAAAAGAAGTTATACCTCAGGTTGGCGGGATGTCGCTTAGGCGAGCAGGCGGGATCGGCCCACACGACGGCAGCGAAGAAGGGCGCGGAGGACCTTCGTCCTTGCTGGCTCAGAGAGGATGGTGTGCATCAGCTTCCTCCATTGCCGACGGCAACAACGTCAACGCTGCACGTCCTCACCTCCCACAACAGACGGGATTCATCCCGATCTGTGACCACCGGTGAGGAGAGAGATAGAGTGGACACTGTCATCTTGTTTAGATATGGAGAGGGTGAGAGAGTGGGACGCGAGAAACCCTATCAAACAAGAGGCTACATATATAATGGAGTAAAAAAATCTCTCCATAGTAGTGGTTTTAAATAGAATACGTGTGTTCCCGGAACAAAGAAATGAAAACTGGTGGACAAATCTTTTTTTAACGTAACAAGAAAGAAAACTAGATCAATAACACACCCCCACTTCCAGGTCGCAGTTTGTATCGCTTATGTGTGGTCCCTGACCCTCCATTATTAAGTGAACAAATTAAAGAGTTGAATTAATACATACGTAAGCTTCCTCTTCGTGTAAAAATGCACTTCACCGTGTACTCGCGGTTATGTCGGAGGCAGAGTGAGTGCGTGTACATTTCTTCTTGTATGTAGTACTCCATTTATCTCACTTCATATTGTTTCCCACTCCTATGATATTCCTATCCTAGGACCAAAATGAGGCGGAACTAAGTTTTTGTGTGTAGGGAGAACGAGACATCAATGTTGCGTACGAGTAGTCGCGAGAGTCGTCACTACGTGTGTGAGCGCGCGCACACATAGACATGCATTTCCATGTTTACGTAAATTTCTTAATTTCATATCCATCTCCATCTCCATCTCCAATCTTATTTGTCCAACTGGCACATTATTTATGTTATTAATTACGCGGCAATATTTACGTACGTCCAGCCTGACCGCCCTGGCCAACCCGAACCCTCTTCATCACCCATGCGCGGTTCCCGCCCGAAACGGTCAGTGCCGCATTCATGCCCGGCCAGAGCGGACGTGTCCGTGTACAAAAGTATGGTCCCTTTCTGTACCCCTTACTGTTCACGCGTAGTCGTAGCCACACCTGTGGCCGCGCCCGACAGGGCAACAGAAGATGAAACACGAAGACTACCAAGGCAGATACTCCAGTCAAGGAACAAGGTGCAGAAGGCGAGCTGGACCTCCCCCGGTAACACCTTTGCTGGGGCAACCTACACAACACTAGCAAGCCAATCACCCTTGAGGCTGAGAGTTCTGACACCATCGACAATGTTAAGACCAACATTTGAGGACGCATGCGTGGTAGCATGCAGATCCTCATAAAGATTGACAGCCAACCGGTCCACATGGGACCAGAAGACGAAGACGCCCGGCAAGACCCTTGCCAGGGACAACCGCAAAGCCCCCAGCAAGCCTTGTCGGGGACGATCGCTTGGCCGCGTCCAGGCCCGCGCCCATCAAGGATTTGCCACCTCACCACCACTCCAGTGCAACGACCAGTGTGCCAACTGAGCACGCGCCTGCGTGGCGGGATGCAGATCTTTGTGGAGGATCTACCATCGCGCCAATGCAGCAGCTAATTAGCCAGTGGGGCACTGCATGCCTCATTAGCCTGAGCGCGTGTCAAAGCGAGGAGAGGCGGCGACAGACGGGATGGCTTCTTTTGTCATCCCCGATAAAGTAAGAGGGCACATAGGCAACACATTAAATTTGTTTGTCCTACAGTGTCGAGCGATAAGCTCATACACTTTAGCTTGCTTTCCACCTCCTGTGTGACACTGTGGCGATCCCTTTACATATAAAAGGAGGCTTGTGGTGTATAGAGAAAGGATTCAGACTTCTTGGACTGTGCACACACCGTAGCTAGTTCAAAAGCTCAAGAACACATATATCCAGACAAGCAGGACTAGGGTATTTATGCATCTTTGCGGCCCGAACCTGGGTAAAAAAACCTTGTGCTGACTGCTACCTACTCTTCGTGCACCTACCCTCCCCACCGAACGTAGAAGGGATTCCTGTGATCCCATAGGTGTTCGTTTCCCCGACATCTTTGGCGCGCTAGGTAGGGGCAGGCATTAGTTGTGAGAATCTGGTGTATTAGTTAGTACAACAAGTTTCTTCACCACGATGGTTTCGAAGAAGAAGACGATCACAGCGGTTGGCCCGTGTGGAGCTGCTCCGCCCGTGCACGCACGGACAGGCGATGTGGCAGACGCCAGTGATGGAGGAGATCAAGACCGTCCATGCCACCCATACGCGAGAAGCCAGGCGAGCGGCATCGTTCGCAGTAGCGACGACGGTTCGCACATCGCCGACCCCAAGGATGGAGTTGTGCTACCTGCGGGTGGCGCGGGGACCTCCAAGGGCAGGAAGACCACCCCGCCAGTGCACGCGTCGTGGTCCTCTCAGCTCGTGCACGATGAACAACACCGCGATGTTGAAGACCCCAGGCGTCGCCGCGGCAAAATCCCTTAGCGTCACTCTCAAGACACATAGGGCCGACATGCACGCCACGATGCTGACGAAAAGGGCGCGCGACCACGGAATCGTGATGGGACTCCTTCTAACATAGTTTGAATTCCGAGTTCCTCCAATTCCTCGCGCCTGTCGCTGTCACCCACACGAGAAGAAGCATTGGTGCGGGCGTAGCTACTCCTCGACATTCCTCCTGCCTTGGAGAAGCAAGAAGAGTGGAGGGATGCCATCCAAAGCCTTATTGGCCATGCCAACAGGGATGGACAAAGGGAAGCAAGTCCCTCGCGGCATCGGACCGACGAGTCGGCGTGCATGGACAGTGGAAGGGTTCGAGGTGCCGCAACCACGGTGCACTCCCCTCCACCGCGGCCAGCCCGTTGGGTTGACGCCCGTGACAACGTGTCCACAGCGTCGTCTGACCCACAGGCGTGTTGCAACCAACGTCAAGTTCTTCAAGAGAGGCTCAAGGAAGACGCCCAAACCACTATCGAGGGACGACGGGAGGCACGTCACCAATCTGATAGGCGTGCTGGGCCTACTGTGTATAGGCTTGCGCCGGGGGACGCTGGCGACTTGCCTATGCAATAAATTGTCCAGCGTTCACCCATGAGCTGCGGCAGTTCCAGTGGCCCAACACCCGTGTGTTCAAACCGGAGGTCCCAGAGAAGTACGACGGCAAGACCCATCCGTCTGAGGTCCTGAGCATTTACACCATCACGATGCAAGCTGCCGGAGCACGAGACGACAAGGTACTCGCCAACTATTTCCCGTTGGCGCTCAAGCCCAACGTCAGGTCATGGTTGATGCATTTGGCGATAGACTCCATCTCCTCTTGGTCCGATCTGTGCCACGAGTTTGTTGGTGCGTTCACGGGCGGCCACGTAGCTCCTGGCCAGGCAAGTGATTTGCATGTGATCCCTCAAAGGGACGGCGAATGCTTGCGTAAGTACATATAGAGATTCATCTGTGTGCAGTACAACATCCCGGATGTCCTTCCTGCCGCTGTCATCAGCACATTCCATCAGAACATGCACAATCGTAAGATGCGTGAAGAGCTGACGATGAACAATGTTCTGGATGACAGGTGTGCCTGAGCTGGGGAGGGAAGGAAGTACCCCGGCAAAGATGCCAGCATGGGAAGTGACTCAGAAGACAAAGACACCTACTCCCGCCATCGAGAAGAAAACTAGCAAGGCCTCGGCCGCCTGCAAGATTCTTGGCTCCGACAAGGGTCCCTGCGCTCACTCTGGCAAACACGCCTCTTCGGAGTGCTGTGTTCCCGCTGAGAATGTACCAGAGAGCTCTACCGGCAAGAGCAAGAAGTCTAAGGCGGCCCCACCAGAAACAAAGAAGGTGCCTGTCAAGGAGGATGGCACATGCGGAGCTTTTACCATAAGCTCCACGCTTGACAGCAAATAGGAAAGCACGCTCGTCGCCTTCCTACGGGCGAATGTCGATTTGTTTGCATGGCAAGCATCCGACATCCCCGGTGTTCCCAGGGAGGTTATTGAGAACCACCTTGCTGTCTGCCCCCATGCATGGCCCGTCAAGCAGAAGGTCAGAAAGAAAGCTTTGGAGCGACAAGAGTTCATCATCGAGGAGATCAGGAAGTTGGACGCGACAGGCTTTGTCAAGGGAATACTCCACCCGACATGGTTGGCGAATCTAGTGGTAGTACGTAAGGCAAATGGGAAATGGAGGCTATGTATTGACTATACTGATATCAATAAAGCACGTCCAAAGGATCCTTTCCCATTGCCAGGTATCGACCAGATAGTGGACTCCGGCGCCGGGTGCGACCTGCTATTGTTCCTTGATGCCAGCTGCATTGTCGTCCTGTGCAAGATCAACCTCAAGCTCAACCCAGAGTAGTGTGTGTTAGGTGTCCCATCAGGCAAACTTCTTGGGTTCTTGGTATCTCAATGCAAAACCAAAGCGAATCCCGACAAGATCAAAGCCATTGAGCAGATTGAGGCGCCCTGACAAGTCAAGAACGTCTGTAGGCTTGCCAACTGCATTGTCGTCCTGAGTAGGTTTATCTCTAAGTATGCTAAGCACGCCCTCCCCTTTTTCAAAATTTTGAAAAAGGCGGGTCCAATGAAATGGACTCCGGAGGCAGAGGCAGCGCTGCAAGATTTAAAGAGGTACCTCTCCTCTATGCCAATACTAGTCGCGCCCAAACCTCAAGAGCTGTTGCTGCTGTATTTGGCAGCAACGAATCAAGTGGCCAGTGCTGCGCTAGTGGTAGAGAGAGAAGTTGAGGAAGGGGCAACAACAGTGGCACGACCATCGGATGAGGAACCAGGGCCGGCAGGGCCCGATGCCGGCAAGGCAGAACCCTTGGAAGAGTCCGTTTCCGGCAGACAGAGTCTGTGCAAGCAAGCGAAGTAAGGTAGAAGAAGAAGTTGGTGCAGCACCCAGTATATTTTGTCAGCTCCCTCTTGCAGGGGGCTAGGTCAAGGTATTCTGGCATGCAGAAGTTGCTTCTCGGCCTTCTTATGGCCTCGAGAAAGTTGTGCCACTATTTTCAAGCACATGAGATCACCGTCGTCACTCACCTCCTGTTGCAACGAATCTTTCACAACTCAGATGAAACTGGGAGGATTGTGGAGTGGGTGTTGGAGCTGTCAAGCTTTGGGATCAAGTTTGAAAGTACTTCGACGATCAAAAGCAGAGCCTTGTCAGAGTTCATAACAGAATGGACATCCACGCCCGATGAATAAGTTCAAGAAACCACCCTTCCCGACAAAGAGGCAAGTAGTCATTGGATTATGTACTTTGATGGGGCTTTCTCTTTGCAAGGTGTTGGTGCCAGCGCGCTGCTCGACGCACCCATTGGAGAGTGCCTCAAGAACATAGTCCAGATGCATTTTCCCCAGGAGAAGTCAACAAATAACACTGTGGAGTACGAGGGGCTGCTTGCCGATCTCAGGATCGCGGCGGACCTCGGGATTAGGAATCTTATCGTCAGAGGAGACTCACAACTAATCATCAAGTAGGTCAACAAGGATTATCAGAGCCCGTTGATGGAGGCCTACGTGGATGAAGTGAGGAAGTTGGAAGAGCGCTTTGATGGCCTGCAAGTGGAGCATGTTCCTCGAGTAGAGAACATCAATGCCGATGACTTGTCAGAGCGCGCTACCCTCAAGTTACCTGTGGAACCAGGTACCTTTGTGCTTCAATTAACCCAGCCATCCATTGAACCATCAGTAGGGCAGAACAAGCGAAGGAAAATGGGCCCCGGTAATTACTTTCCCCCTGAGCTCCCAGGAGCCACCGGCAAGGAAATTGCTGGGTACCCAAGCTTACCGAAGGGCTGCAGTCTCCGGCAAGGCCACCGGCTCTAGCCGTAGAGACAGCTGCCCTCGCAGCAGAAGACATGCCTTTAGTCCTTGCCGTCGAGCCTCTGGCTCCAACATGGGCGCAACATACAGTTCATTTTCTCCAAACTGGGAGCTCCTTGAGGAGCAGGAAGAAGCAGAAAAAGTAGCCCATTGGTCCAGCATGTACCAATTTCTAGATGATGTCCTATATAGAAGGAGACCGAACGGCGTGAAATTGAAGTATATTCCTCGAGAGGACGGACTGGAGCTGTTGGCAGAGATACACGGAGGCGTATGTGGCTCCCACATAGGGTCAAGAGCCCTTTCCAGCAAATCATTCTGGCAAGGTTTCTTCTGGCCCACTGCCCCCAGGATGCAACGGCCCTAGTAACCAAGTGTGAAGCGTGCTAGTTTCATTCAAAGAAGTTTCATCAACCAGCCCAGGCTCTTCAAACAATTCCTCTTTCTTGGCCATTTTCGGTCTGGGGGCTCGACATACTGGGCCCCTTTCCCCATGCTGTCGGGGGCTTTGAGTACTTGTACATTGCGATTGAAAAGTTCACAAAGTCGCCGGAAGTGGAGCCGGTGAGAAAGGTAAGAACGCAGTCGGCCGGCAAGTTCTTCAAAGGACTCGTTTGCCTTTTTGGTGTGCCAAACAGAGTCATCACCGACAACTGCACATAGTTCACAAGCCGCACCTTCATGCAGTATATTTAAGAGCTTGGCAGCAAAGTTTGCTTTGCTTCTGTTGCTCATCCAAGAAGCAATGGCCAAGCAGAAAGAGCAAATGTTGAAGTGTTGCGAGGCCTCAAAACAAGAACTTTCGACAGACTGGGCAAATGTGGAAGACGCTAGATTGATGAATTCCCAATAGTTCTTTGGTCAATCAGAACGACACCAAATCGAGCCACTGGCCAAACACCCTTTTCCCCTGGTATACGGGGAAGAAGAAGTTCTCCCCACGGAACTCATATACGGGTCACCTCGAGTGCCCGCTTATGATGAGCTTGAGCAAGAGCAGTTGCGCCAAGATGATACATTGCTCCTTGAGGAAGATTGTCTTCGAGCTGCTGTGAGCCGCTCGCTACCAGCAAGCCTTGCGCTGCTGTCATAGCCGCAAGGTTCACGCCCGAAGGCTTGAGGAAGGCTACCTTGTTCTTCGGTGTGTTCATTCCGCCCAAAATTCAAACAAGTTGATGCCAAAGCGGGAAGGCCCTTATCGGGTAATAAGAGTTACCAGGCCCGGCGCAGTCCGCCTGGAGACCGAAGATGGCATTCCGGTGAGCAATTCCTAGAATATCGAACATCTTCGCAAGTTTTACCCATAGGGCACGGTTGCTGGGAGCCCCAGCGCCCCCCTTTTGTACTAGCCTTGCTGGCAAGGCATGCAACCCTATGTACAGAGCCAGGCGCAGACCCTGTGCGCAGTAAGATATGCTTGCATGCTTATATATATATATATATATATAGGGTGGGTCTATTATGATAACACCCCTTAAGACCTTATTCTACTAACACTAGGCTTATTCTGCTAACACTTTAGCACTTCATCGAACAACCAAACTGAGCCAACCATTTAAAATTATCCGGACCGCACCCACCCCCACCCCCAACCTCTCCCTCGACCTCACCAACACCCCCCACGTCTCCCACCTCATACACCAATCCCCTCCACCTTCTACTCCAGTGCGCCGCCGCCAACCTCCCACTGCGCCGCCACCTCCCTCCCCGCGCTGCACCCATCCTCCCGCTGCGCCAGCGATGGACCGAGTAGCCCACCTCCCCGGCGTCAGATCTGAGAG
>NC_041383.1:381426326-381429410 GCF_002162155.2 Triticum dicoccoides | reverse complement strand
CCCTCTACATCCACTTCTGCCGACGGGGCCGCGCCGCCGGCCATGTGCCCAATGCCTCCCTCCAGCGCACCCCCCCGGCGTCACCGTCTCCCACATGTACCTCCCTTCCCTCCCGCTTTTCCTTCTTCCCCGGACGCGCGGAGGTCGCCCCCACCCGCTCTAACCACACCTCCCCCGACCTTGTCGTCGGGCACTAAAATCACCACTTCCACGGCCTTGCGCTGCCGCCTCCCATTGCTCGTGGGGTCGCCTCCATCTTCTCCAACCACGACCCATAATGCCGCCTCCACCTTCTTCAACAATGACGGAACGACCCCCAACGCCGCCTCCTACCAATTCCCTCCAACACCAGCAGCAGGGATGCTAGATCCCCACGCCGCCAGGGCTACCTCGAGCCATCGCCGTTCTCCCACACACCAACTCCCCCACCCAGTGCCGCTCAAGCCCCGGCCACCCTCCCCTCCTCGTCAGCTGCGTGGATGCCGAGATCCGGCGCCGCCCAGGAGCAACATCCCTTGCCGGCCCTTGGATCCTGCCCGCCCAAGCCACGACGGTTCCAGAGCGAGGCCTCCGTCCACCCCGGGCCGGATCCAAGGCCCTCCTGCTCCCTCCTGCGCCACCAGCCGCGGCCATCGCCCTCCCCATCGTGCAAAACAATGAGGCCCAGGAGCTTTGGTGCGGGCAGGGCCCCTGGAAGGAGTTAGGCCCGGTGGAAGTTGCGAGAGACCACGATCTTCCCCGATCTGGCTTCCTCCGATGCCTGCATCTCGTCTCCCTGTCAGCCACGCGCTGCGACGGTCGATCTATAGGGAGGGGTTGATGGCCGCCCAACCACGCGCTGCGATAGCCTCCTTAGAGGGTGGCGACGACGGGCTCTGGCCGTCCACACGGAGGGCTGCACTGCTTCTTGCTCTACGAGCGTGCGTCACTGCCGGGGTGCTGGCCCTACGGCGCAGCCATGTCCGGCTCGCCGGGGACGCATGGTGCTGTGCACCTCACCGTGCGGTGCAGTTCATAACAGTTCCCCCTCCCCTTATTTTCTTGATTTTGCATGTGCAGCTCAGCCAGATCCCGCGAGCAGTGCGCCTTGCGCCCTGATGTGGTTCATCCTGCTGTCGCTGGTGCCATGACTACGAGCAGATGGCGGCTGGAGTAGCCCACTGCAGCATGGCGTTTCCACCATGGTGCCCTTCCTCCTCCTATCCCTCTTCCTTTCTCTGTGTGGTTTACTGCAGACCCGTCGCCAGTTGGTGCTGCTCCTTGGGGCCCTTCACTGTGGTTCACTGGAAAAAAAATTCTCCTGTAGTCCTTGTAGAATGATGCAGAGAGGAAATAAGAGTAGAAAATGGATGTGGATGTGGATGAATGCTTGTGCATAATATGTAGCGTGCAAACAAAAAATGCAATTATAGTCGCCTCGTCCCTGCAGTGGATATTTCATTATTAACTCAAAAATATATATGCAGTGCACTATGGGAAAATCAACACTCTATAGAGAAAAAAGAAAAAGAAAAATGTTGTGCACTCCGGTCTTTAAAAAAGTCCACTCTGAAGGACTTTGAAGTACACTTCATTTTAAAAAACATGCAAAAGCTTACAGTGTGTTTGTTTAAGAAGTTTAAATAGGGTAGTGAGGTTCACTTTTGAGAGTGCTTGCGGCTCATTTTCAAGAGTCTTGCGGTTCACTTAGACCCAAAAAGTAAAAACTAAAAGAATAGGCAAAATAAAAAAGTAATGCGGTTCACTTTCGGTATGCGTCCGGTTCACTACCTACCAATGTGAAGTGGAAAAAAAATGTCATGTAAACGACAAAAATAATGAGGTTCACTTCTCAATACTATTGAGGTTCACTTATGTTCGACGTGAAGCGTGATTCACTCGCTCGTTTTGAAAAAATTTACGTCGAATAAGAGAATTCATGAAGTGTGCTTGCCTATCCGATGCAGTGTGGTTTTCATTCAAAAGCAGTGCGGTCGGCCGTATGATTTTGTTTATCCCGTAAGTGTAAAATAATTGTTACGAAAGCGAAAAAAGTAATGCGGTTCACTTTTTGGTAGTGTTGTGGTTCATTTACACCCGATGTGAAGTGCACTCTACTTTCTCGTTCTTGAAAAAATTATGTTTGAATAAAAGAAACCATGCAGTTCTCTTACCCGTGTGACGCAGCGCGGTTTTTCGTCCGTTGCAGTGCGGTTTTCAGTCGGATAAAGTATCCACGTCAATTTGGGTGTCGCGAAAAACAGAGTGTCCGTATTTCGGTAAATTCGAAATTCCTCTTAAACCGTAAAGAATTAGAGAGAGTGTTCTACATGAAAGAGTTGCGTATCGTCGACAGTTTTCCAACGTCGTATCATTTGAATCATTCCGACCAGCGGTTTGCAAAAAATTCGCGAAAAACGGCCGCTGCCACTCGTCGTCCGCCGGACGATTTTTAAAATTAACTTAAAACCGTAAGGAATCTCAAAACTATTTCAACATATTAAAGTTGCGCCTCGTTCGTAGCTTTCCAATGGCGTATCACACGCCTCCTTTCGAGAAATGGTTAAAAAACTGGAGCGAAAACAGTACCAAAAATTTGAAATTTTTTGAAAAACAGAATTCCGCGATTTAGTAAATTTGAAACTGCTCTTAAACCGTAAGGAAGTATAGAAACATTTATATATGTAAAAGATGTGCCTCGACGATATCTATCCAACGGCTTATCGTTTGCTTCATTCCGACGAGCGGTTTAGAAGAAATCACGAAAAAACGCTCGCTGCCACTCGTCGTCCGCCGCGCTGTTTTTGAAACTGCTCTTAAAACGCAAGGAATCTCGAAAAGTGTTCAACATGGAAAAGTTGCGCCTAATCCATAGCTTTCCAACGGTATATTATACGCCTCATTCCGATAAACGGTTAAAAAATTAGAGCGAAAACAGTATCAGAAAAACACTGCATGCAATTTTTTTTGACGCGAAGTTCACTAGTCTCTATTGCTGCTCGTCGTCAAAATGATGCAGTGCGCTTCTGTTCAGCGTGCAGTGCCGAAGTGGTGTGCAGAATAGTTATTCTGCTAATATTAGCAGAATAGACCATTTGTATATAT
>NC_041383.1:381373069-381426068 GCF_002162155.2 Triticum dicoccoides | reverse complement strand
TATGCATGCTTGGCCGGGATATTGTGCTACCTTAGATCCTAGCAGGTACCGGGGAAACCGCCAAGGTTTCGTAACCCTATCCTCTCCTCCTTTCGGATGCAGTGACAACGCTCATCCATGTTCGTAACTTGTGGCTTGTGCCCGGCAAGTCGTCCCCGATAACCCAACCAGGTAAAGTTCATCTCCTGCCCATCCATGTTCGTAACATGTGGCTTGTGCATTAGAAAACCTCACCATTCTGTTTAGACTTAGGTGCTTGATAATCCCCAAGTGCAGGGAATCATCGTAGCAATTTTCAAAGGTGGAAGTGATAAGCATGGAGTGTCGAACCCACAAGGGGCTAAAGGCAAGATCAATATTCTCTCAAGTCCTATCTGCCACTGATACGACTCTACGTATACCGAACATTTGTTTCCAACTAGAAACGAGAAATAAAACTACGTTGTGGGTATGAAGAGGATAACTTTGTATGATATCAAAGAGCTAAAAAATAAAAGTAGGTGCTGTTATCATAAATTTAAAATATATTACAAAATATTATAAATAGCGAGTGTGAAATAATGATGGGTTGGTGTGCGGAATTATCCTAGGCAATTGTTAACAAGACCGGTAATCACTATTGCAATTTCATATGACGGAGAGGCATAAGCTAACATACTTTCTCTTCTTGGATCATATGCACTTATGATTGGAACTCTAGCAAGCATCCGCAACTACTAAAGATCATTAAGGTAAAACCCAACCATAGCATTAACATATCAAGTCCCCTTTATTCCCATACACCGTGACCCACTTATCCGTGTTTATGCTTCTGTCACTCAAGCAACACAGACAATAAGTAAACCATGGACATATTGCAACACCCTACAGCAGGAATCCCTCACGCTTGCGTGACATGGAGGGCATAATAGGATAGCACCAAAATAAATCATACAACTCATACCAATCTAGATCATCAATCAACCCAAAGACAAAGGATATCAACTCAAAACATCATAAGATGGCAACACATCATTGGATCATAATATGTGGCATAAAGCACCATGTTCAAGAAGGGATTATAGCGGGGTGCGGGAGAGTGGACCGCGTAAAAGAGATGAGGATGGTGATGATGATGTTGATGTTGATGAAGATGATCACCGCGGCAAAGATTCCCCTCCCGATGGCACTCCGACACCACGGAGAGAGAGGAGGAGAAGTTCTCCCCCTTGTGCTCCCTCCTCCATGGCCTCCCCCTGGATGGGGAGAGGTTCCCCCTCTGGTTCTTAGCCTTCATGGCGATGATGGCCCCTCCAAGATCCTTCCCCATGGCCTCTGGTGATGTTGGCCCCCTCCGGCAAGGTGCCAGAGAGGGCCTAGATTGATTTCTCATGGCTACAGAGGCTTGCGGCGGCGGAACTTCTGATCTAGGTTATTTTATGGAGGTTTATGTATTTATAGGAATGTTTGGCATCGGTCTCACGTCAGGGGGGTCTCTGAATCGTCCACGAGATAGGGGCCCACGCCCTGGGGGTGGGCGCCCCCCCACCCTTGTGGACAGCCTGGGACTCTTCTGGCCCAACTCTTTTACACGAGGGGCTTCTTTTGGTCCATAAAAAATCATCAAAAATTGGCACGTCAATTGGACTCCGTTTGGTATTCCCTTTCTGTAAAACTCAAAAACAAGGGAAAAACAGAAAGTGGCACTTGGCTCTAGGTTAATAGGTCAGTCCAAAAAATCATATAAAATAGCATATAAATGCATATAAAACATCTACGATGGATAATATAATAGCATGAATACTTCATAAATTATAGATACGTTGGAGACGTAGCAGTGCTCCCATCCCCGACTCGAACGCTGCTTCGGTCGGGGCGGTCACAGTAACCTTTGGTAGAAAGAGATAGACAGGGGGCTGGACCCTGTGTCTGTAACCCGGCAGATGTGACTCTCCGGCAGGCACAGAGGGTGCCGGCAAGGTAGCTTGCCGGGAAAATCATTTATTTTTATTAAAGGGGTGTTTCTCCTCTGCACGAACGTGTACGTGCATGAGTTCCTGAGAAAAGGTCATCTTTTTCATTGATATGCTATTGCAAGTACAAATGTTATAGAACATAAGCATGGGCTCGGGAGATTACATTTTTTAGAAAGTTAAGATTTGGCAAGTGCCTACAGATTGAAAAAAGAAAAGTTCCCCATAATCCCCTTTCTTGCTCCTTTCCTCCCAGATATAGCTAGTGAAGACGAGGACGGGCATGGGGAACGCGTCGATGGAGATCTTGACAGGGAAGCCCGTCGACCACCAACGCCAGAGCCAGCAGGATGCGACCCCCGGCAAGGTGTGTTGCCGGGGGAGGAAGCGCAGTTGATGATGGTGCCGCCACTGATAGTCAGCTGGAATCAGAGTCGTCGTCCTCCTGCCCGCTGTCATCATCGTCGCTGGCGCTGCCCTCCTTGCCACTATCGTTTGAGGAGGAGCTTTCATCATCAGTGGAACTCTCCACGCACAACCCTAATTGGATTGCTGAGCTCCCGAAGACCTTGTCGGAGAGAAGGCCATTCTCCATTAACTTAAAATGGAGAACGTGCCCTTCGACAAGCTGTGGGCGCATGTAAAAGTTCTCCACCCCCGGCGGAGGTACATGACGTGAGGGTGGGGGAAGCCGACATCAACCCACGTGCTGCCATTCCCGCAGCCCCCGAATGTGTAGCCTAAAAGCTTGCGGCAGATCCTACTCCATCACCCGAGCAAATGGGGTAGGGAGGCGGAGATGGCCGCACACGCGCTTGTACATCCTGATGAAGAACTCGTAACGCTGGTCTCCGACGTGGCCGTCCATTGGAGGAGGGTCCGCCAGCGGAGGCACAACCGGCACACCGCCTCGTCCTCCTCTTCCCCGAGTACCGTGGTGACCTCGACCTTGTCCCCTTCCTCTCCCCTCGCAGTGGGCTCTGCCGGAGGAGGTTCCGGAGGAGCAGGAACGTGATGTTGAGCAGAAGTCCTCATCACCGCCGTCGAAGCGCCAGCACACCCTCTCACCATGGCGAGTGGAAGAAAGATGCCAAATAGATGGAGGAGAAGAGGGCGAGTGAGGAAAAGCACCATCCCTCTCCCTTTTTATAGAAGAGCAAGGCTGGAGCCTGGCCACCCAGCCCAAGGGGCGGCCACCCCACTTGACCAATACGGCCTCCTGAAGTACAGGGAATCGGGACCGACCCGCTACTCTAATCGAGCGATGCCTGGTTTTCCGCCTCGGCGTTAACGCCCATGTCCCCCGCATCCACCGTCTGCCCTTACCAAAGCATGGGGGACATGTGGCGAGCGAAAACAAGCGTGAGGACAGGTGGGGCGGCCGTTTTCCACCCCGTGATCATGGGGTGCGGTGCCATTGAGGCTGTGACCTGAGTCCATTTAGTAAATGAGTAGCGCCCCTACAAACCCCTTTTCGTTTAATGGGGGGGAGCATGGACCACCTCTTTGCTATCGACTGCAGGATTACGCAAGCATGCTCAGGCCAACCCACGCAGGACCCCCAGGTCACACACTCGACACGGACCGTGGGGAAGTGCAACTGGCAAAGAGATTGTGGAAGTTAAGTCTCTGCCATGCGTGCCCACACACTGCTTTGGGCCTGACCCAACTACACCTTGCACTCACGTGTGGCCCCGGACGGGGGGCTCCTGTCGGTGTACAAAAGTATGGTCTCTTCTTGTACCCCTTACTTGTGCACGGGCAGTCGTAGCCACCTATGGCCGGGCCCCACAGGGCAACCGAAGATGAAACACGAAGACTACCAAGGCAGATACTCAAGTCGAGGAACAAGGAGCAGAAGGCGAGCTGGACCTCCCCCGGCAACTCCCTTGCCGGGGCAACCTATGCAGCACCAGCAAGCCCATCACCCTTCAGGCTGAGAGTTCTGACACCATCGACAACATTAAGACCAAGATTTCAGGACACATGTGTGGTAGCATGCAGATCCTCATAAAGATTGACAGCGTATGGGTCCACGTGGGACCAGAAGCCGAAGACCCCCGACAAGACCCTTGCCGGGGACAACCGCAAAGCCCCCGACAAGCCTTGCCGGGGACGATCGCTGGGCCGCAGCCAGGCCCGCGGCCGACAAGGATTTTCCACTTCACCACCACTCTAGTGCGACGACCAGTGTGTCAACTGAGGAGGCGCCTATGCGGCGGCATGCAGATCTTCGTGGAGGCTCGAACATCGCGCCAACACAGCAGCTAGTTAGCCAGCGTGGCACTGCATGCCTCGTCAGCCTGAGCGCGTGTTGAAGTGAGGAGAGGCGGCGACAACGGGATGGCTTCTGTTGCCGTCCCCGATAAAGTAAGAGGGCACGTAGGCAAAACATTAAATGTGTTTGTCCTACGGTGCCGAGCGATAAGCTCATACACTGTAGCTTGCTTTCCTCCTCCTGTGTGCCACTAAGGCGACCCCCTTACGTATAAAAGGAGGCCCGAGGCATACAGAGAGAGGATTCAGACTTTTTGGACTATGCACGCACCGTAGCTAGTTCAAAATCTCAAGAACACATATATCCAGACAAGCAGGACTTGGGTATTACGCATCTTTGCGGCCCGAACCTAGGTAAAAAAACCTTATGCTGACTGCTAGACCCGCTCTTCGTGCAGCTACCCTCCCCGCCGAACATAGAAGGGATTCATGTGATCCCATAGGTGTTCGTTTCCCCGACAGGACACGACCTCTCACTGGCACCGATGTTGAAGCGGTGCGCCGGTCGAGGGAGCGCCGCCCGCTCCGCTTCTCGGTGCACTTGACTGCTCCGCGTTCAAATGTCACCACAGCCGGCCACAAGATGCATGTAAAAAAGTTCTTGGGAGTCCGTGCTATAGCTAGCTATCCTCCCCCTCCTCGTCTATCTCTTCCAGTAGTGAAAATAATTAATACCTATAATATGGTATACAAATAAGAAATTGAGATGAGCCCAATAAACCAGAAAGGAGGAAGTACATCCTACCACATGACACACCAGGCCACCATACACTCTCACATACTACCTCCGTCCTGGTTTATTAGTCCCCTATGTAATTTATGCATGATACTAGTATATGATACTCCCCACTATGAATAGCCTTATACGCATATAAAAAAGGACCGGAGGGAGTAAAAGCTTTATGATTTTGTTTCATGTATGTATCCTGACTCCAAGGTTGGCCCGTTACAAAAACATGCATGCTGATGTATCTCAATGATTCACAGCTCATAGACAATATTTACTTCACAAGTAAAGAAAAAGGTTGTGTGAGTGTATACAGAAAAAACTACTGATGGGGTCACTACGTTGTAAACCCTAAACCCTAAACATGATTTAATTTCCTGTCTAGGTAGAACCTGTCGAAGGAAAGACGCCTGGCATCCTCGGATCATATGATGCTTTTGGGAAGTTCCGCTAAAATCAAGATGAGTATCCCTATTGGCAAAGATATTAAAGAAGTGTGATTAGAATAATAATATTGGCACTAGTTCATGAGACATAAACTCATCACAAATAGAAGCCGATAGAAGTAGAGAAAGATCCACATGGAGATGGAGCTACGTGGGGAGCTATATATGGCAGTGGATGATGTAGGGTAGAACCCTAGATGCTCGATCTTTCATGAAATGGAGGGGATCCCGCGAAGAACACGAAGAACATGAGGGGAAAACACGAGGGGAAACACGAGAGGAATCAGTCAAACAAACAAGATTCGATTACACATGTGCTAGATCCTCGAAAGACAAAGAGATACACGATCCACGATCAACAAGGGACGATACAAGTAGCCGGTTCTTCTCTGTGAAGAGGTCTTGAGGGGTCTTCCCGTGATGGGTCTTGTATCCACTTGGGGGATCTTCTCTGTAGAGGTTGTGAACTCCGATGGAGAAGGGATCAAGCGGAGAGCAAAGCTCTATCTCAAATGAGGTACTACTTTGGTAACCCTAATTTGGAGCTAGGAGATGAGTATTTATAGTCCAAGGGTTAAGTTGGGGATACATGGGTCTAAACTCCTTTCACTGCGCACATGCAGGGCGGTAGTACCGGTCATGGTGGCGGTTGTACTGCTTGGAGCTCTTGTACTGGTTCCTGGAGGTGTTTCCGGAGGTGCTTAGCGGTTGTACCGGTGTTTGGAGAGGTTGTACCGGTCCTATGGATGTTGATAAATCGGTGTTGTACCGGCCTTGCACCGCTCGATCACAGAAGCTGGACCGGTATTTGGGTGGTAGTCGAGCGGTTGTACTGCCCAGGCGGTAGTTGGGCGGTTCTACTGGGATTTGTAGACTAGGCAGATTCTCTTCATGCTCTTGATGTCCATATTGCACCATAACTTCTCCTTGGTTACTTCCTTGGTACCTAAGCACACAAAACATCTCTGTTTGAGGTAGTAGCCATGTCTCAAGTGGGTCAAAGGGGAGTTCAACAAGGACAGAGTTAACCTTGTTCTCGATAGCCCTTGCACGAGATCGTGTCATCGGTCCACGTGGTGTCTTGGAAGATGAAGGTAGGCCTATGGGGATGGTCATAGGATGCTCCACATCATCTCCCCCTTGGGAAAGATCCGACCTTGGATCGAAAACCTCATCACCATGGTAGGGAGAGAGATCTTTGACGTTGAATATGTCTATCACGAAGTACTTGTCGCGTGGGATGTCGATCTTGTAGGCGTTGTTGTTGTAGCGTTCTAGCACCTTGGAGGGTCCGTTGGCTTGGGGTAGAAGCTTGGACTTGCGTTCGTTGGGGAAGTGGTCCTTGCGAAGGTGTAGCAACACAAGATCTTCGGTGTTGAATATCATGGGTTTCTTGTTAGTGTTGATCTTGGTCGCGAGGCGTTGTACTTGACACTCGACTGTGTGCCTTGTATCTTCATGCACCTTCCTGAGATAGCTCCCTCGTGCACTCGCGTCCATGTTGATGCGCTCTTGTAGTGGTAGAGGTAGAATGTCCAATGGGGACAACATGTTGAAACCATAGACGACCTCGAAGGGGGACTTGCCGGTAGTCAAATGTCTTTCGTAGTTGTAGGCGTACTCAACGACGGGTAGACACTCCTCCCACTCCTTGATGTTCTACTTGATAAACACGCATAGCAGAGTGGAGAGTGTCCGGTTTGTGACCTTCGTCTGGCCATCGGTTTGTGGGTGGTATGCCGAAGAGAACAAGAGCATGATTCCAAGCTTGGCGCATAAGGTCTTCCAAAAGTAGCTAAAGAACTTGTTGAAGGAAATATGCCCTAGAGGCAATAATAAAGTTATTATTTATTTCCTTAATTCATGATAAATTTTTATTACTCATCCTAGAATTGTATTAACCGGAAACATAATACATGTGTGAATACATAGACAAACAGAGTGTCACTAGTATGCCTCTACTTAACTAGCTCGTTGATCAAAGATGGTTAAGTTTCCTGACCACAGACATGAGTTGTCATTTGATAAACGAGATCACATCGTTAGGAGAATGATGTGATTGACTTGACCCATTCTGTTAGCTTAACACTTGATCGATTTAGTTTACTGCTATTGCTTTCTTCACGACTTATACATGTTCCTATGACTATGAGATTATGAAACTCCTGATTACCGGAGGAGCACTTTGTGTGCTACCAAACGTCACAACGTAACTGGGTGATTATAAAGGTGCTCTACAGGTGTCTCCAATGGTACTTGTTGAGTTGTCATAGATCGAGATTAGGATTTGTCACTCCGTGTTTCGGAGAGGTATATCTGGGCCCTCTTGGTAATGCACATCACTATAAGCCTTGCGAGCAATGTGACTAATGAGTTAGTTGTGGGATGATGCACTACGGAACAAGTAAATAGACTTGCCGGTAACGAGATTGAACTAGGTATTGAGATATCGACGATCGAAACTCGGGCACGTAACATACCGATGACAAAGGGAAGAACGTATGTTGTTATGTGGTTTGACCGATAAAGATCTTCGTAGAATATGTAGGATCCAATATGAGCATCCAGGTTCTGCTATTGGTTATTGACCGGAGACGTGTCTCGGTAATGTCTACATAGTTCTCGAACCCGTAGGGTCCGCACGCTTAACGTTCGGTGACGATCGGTATTATGAGTTTATGTGTTTTGATGTACCGAAGGTAGTTCGGAGTCCCGAATATGATCACGAACATGACGAGGAGTCTCGAAATGGTTGAGACATAAAGATCGATATATTGGATGACTATGTTTGAACTTCGGAAGGGTTCCGGGCAAGTTCGGACATATACGGGAGTACTGGGGGTTACCGGACCCCCCCAGGGAGTGTAATGGGCCTATTGGGCCTTAGTGGAGAAGAGGAGGGGCGGCCAGGGCAGGAGGCACGCCCCTCCCCCTCTAGTCCGAATTGGACAAGGAGGGGGGGACGGCGCCCCCCTTTCCTTCCCCCTCTCTCCTCCTTCCCTCTCTCCTACTCCTACTCTTGGAAGGGTTGGAGTCCTAGGAGGCCCGGCCCCTCCCCCTCCTCCACTCCTTTATATACGGGGGAGGGGGGCAGCCCATAGACACACAAGTTGATCATTGATCTCTCTTATCCGTGTGCGGTGCCCCCCTCCACCATAATCCACCTCGGTCATATCGTAGCGGTGCTTAGGCGAAGCCCTGCGTCGGTAGCTTCATCAACACCGTCATCACGCCGTCGTGTTAATGGAACTCTCCCTCAAAGCTCTACTGGATCTGAGTTCGTGGGACGTCACCAAGCAGAATGTGTGCAGATCACGGAGGTGCCGTATGTTTAGTACTAGGATCGGTCGATCATGAAGATGTACGACTACATCAACCGCGTTGTCATAACACTTCCGCTTATGGTCTACAAGGGTACATGGACGACACTCTCCCCTGTCCTTGCTATGCATCACCATGATATTGCGTGTGCATATGATTTTTTTTGAAATTACTACGTTCCCCAACAATGGCATCCGAGCCAGGTTTATGCGTAGATGTTATATGCACGAGTAGAACACAAGTGAGTTGTGGGCGATACTAGTCATACTGCTTACCAGCATGTCATACTTTGATTCAGCGGTATTGTTGGATGAAGCGGACCGTACCGACATTATGCGTACGCTTACGCGAGACTGGTTCTACCGACGTGCTTTGCACACAGGTGGCTGGCGGGTGTCAGTTTCTCCAACTTTAGTTGAATCGAGTGTGGCTACGCCCGGTCCTTGTTGAAGTTTAAAACAGAACTAACTTGACAAAATATTGTTGTGGTTTTGATGCGTAGGTAAGAATGGTTCTTGCTCAGCCCATAGCAGGCACGTAAAACTTGCAACAACAAAGTAGAGGACGTCTAACTTGTTTTTGCAGGGCATGTTGTGATGTGATATGGTCAAAACATGATGCTATATTTTATTGTATGACATGATCATGTTTTGTAACAAAGTTATCGTCAACTGGCAGTAGCCATATGGTTGTCGCTTTTTTGTATGCAATGCAATCGCCCTGTAATTGCTTTACTATATCACTAAGCGGTAGCGATAGACATGGTAGCAATAGTTGGCGAGACGACAACGATGCTTCGATGGAGATCAAGGTGTCAAGCGGGTGACTATGGTGATCATGATGGTGCTTTGGAGATGGAGATCAAAGGCACAAGATGATCATGGCCATATCATATCTTATATTGATTGCATGTGATGTTTATCCTTTATGCATCTTATTCTGCTTTGATTGACGGTAGCATTATAAGATGATCTCTCACTAAATTTCAAGGTAAAAGTGTTCTTCCTGAGTATGCACCATTGCCAAAGTTCGTCGTGCCGAGACACCACCTGATGATTGGGTGCGATAAGCTCTATGTTCACATACAACGGGTGCAAGCCAGCTTTGCACACGCAGAAATACTCGGGTTAAACTTGACGAGCCTAGCATATGTAGATATGGCCTCGGAACACTGAGACCGAAAGGTCGAGCGTGAATCATATAGTAGATATGATCAACATAGTGATGTTCACCATTGAAAACTACTCCATTTCACGTGATGATCGGACATGGTTTAGTTGATTTGGATCACGTGATCACTTAGATGATCAGACGGATGTCTATCTAAGTAGGAGTTCTTAAGTAATATGATCAATTGAACTTTAATTTATCATGAACTTAGTACCTGATAGTATTTTGCTTGTCTATGTTGTTGTAGATAGATGCCCCGTGCTGTTGTTCCGTTGAATTTTAATCCGTTCCTTGAGAAACTAAGTTGAAAGATGATGGTAGCAATTACACAGACTAGGTCCGTAACTTGAGGATTATCCTCATTGCTGCACAGTAGAATTACATCCTGGAAGCACCGCTGGGTGCCAGGCCTGCTGAAGATGCTGTTGATGACGTTAAGAACGTCTGGCAGAGTAAAGCTGATGACTACTCGATAGTTCAGTGTGCCATGCTTTACGGCTTAGAACTGGGACTTCAACGATGTTTTGAGCGTCATGGAGCATATGATGTTCCAGGAGTTGAAGTTAATATTTCAAGCAAATGCCCGGGTTGAGAGATATGAAGTCTCCAATAAGTTCTATAGCTATAAGATGGAGGAGAATAGTTCTGTCAGTGAACATATACTCAAAATATCTGGGTATAATAATCACTTGATTCAACTGGGAGTTAATCTTCCGGATGATAGTGTCATTGACAGAATTCTTCAATCACTACCACGAAGCTACAAGAGCTTTGTGATGAACTAATATGCAAGGGATGGATAGGACAATTCCCGAGCTCTTCGCGATGCTAAAGGTTGCGGAGGTAGAAATCAAGAAGGAGCATCAAGTGTTGATGGTCAATAAGACCACCAGTTTCAAGAAAAATGGTAAAGGGAAGAATAAGGGGAACTTCAAGAAGAACAGCAAACAAGTTGCTGCTCAGGAGAAGAAACCCAATTCTGGACCTAAGCCTGAGACTGAGTGCTTCTAGTGCAAAGGGACTGGCCACTCGAAGCAGAATTACCCCAAGTATTTGGCGGATAAGAAGGATGGCAAGGTGAACAAAGGTATATTTGATATACATGTTATTGATGTGTACCTTACTAAAGCTCGCAGTACCACCTGGGTATTTGATACTGGTTCTGTTGCTAATATTTGCAACTTGAAACAGGGACTACGAATTAAGCAAAGATTGGCTAAGGACGAGGTGACGATGCGCGTGGGAAATGGTTCCATAGTCGATGTGATCACCGTCGGCACGCTACCTCTACATCTACCTTCGAGATTAGTTTTAGACCTAAATAATTGTTATTTTGTGCCATCGTTAAGCATGAACATTATATCTGGATCTTGTTTGATGCGAGACGATTATTCATTTAAATCTGAGAATAATGGTTGTTCTATTTATATGATAATATCTTTTATGGTCATGCACCCTTGAAGAGTGGTCTATTTTTGTTGAATCTCGATTGTAGTAATACACATATTCATAATGTTGAAGCCAAAAGATGCAGAGTTGATAATGATAGTGCAACTTATTTGTGGCACTGCCGTTTGGGTCATATTGGTGTAAAGCGCATGAAGAAACTCCATACTGATGGACTTTTGGAATCGCTTGATTATGAATCACTTGGTACTTGCAAACCATGCCTCATGGGCAAGATGACTAAAACGCCGTTCTCCGGAACAATGCAGCGAGCAACAGATTTATTGGAAATCATACATACTGATGTATGTGGCCGATGAATGTTGAGGCTCGCCACGGGTGTCGTTATTTTCTCACCTACACAGATGATTTAAGCAGATATGGGTATATCTACTTAATGAAACATAAGTCTGAAAAATTTGAAAAGTTCAAAGAATTTCAGATTGAAGTGGAAAATCATCGTAACAAGAAAATAAAGTTTCTACGATCTGATCATGGAGGAGAATATTTGAGTTACGAGTTTGGTCTTCGTTTGAAACAATGCGGAATAGTTTCACAACTCACGCCACCCGGAACACCATAGTGTAATGGTGTTTCCAAACGTCGTAATCGTACTTTACTAGATATGGTGCAATCTATGATGTCTCTTACTTATTTACCGCTATCATTTTGGGGTTATGCTTTAGAGATGGCTGCATTCATGTTAATAGGGCACCATCTAAATCCGTTGAGATGACTTCGTATGAACTGTGGTTTGGCAAGAAACCAAAGTGGTCGTTTCTTAAAGTTTGGGGCTGTGATGCTTATGTGAAAAAACTTCAACCTGATAAGCTCGAACCCAAATCGGATAAATGTGTCTTCATAGGATACCCAAAGAAGACTATTGGGTACACCATCATATCACAGATCTGAAGGCAAGACATTTGTTGCTAAAAATGGATCCTTTCTAGAGAAGGAGTTTCTCTCGAAAGAAGTGAGTTGGAGGAAAGTAGAACTTGATGAGGTAATTGTACCTTCTCCCTTATTGGAAAGTAGTTCATCACAGAAACCGGTTCCTGTGACACCTACACCAATTAGTGAGGAAGCTAATGATATTGATCAAGAAACTTCAGATGAAGTTACTGCCGCATTTTATGATTATTAAATTTGGCAAATGGATGTCAAAACTGCATTCCTGAATGGATTTCTAGAAGAAGAGTTGTATATAATGCAACCAAAAGGTTTTGTCGATCCAAAAGGTGCTAACAAAGTGTGCAAGCTCTAGCGATCCATTTATGGACTGGTGCAAGCCTCTCGAAGTTGGAATAAACGTTTTGATAGTGTGATCAAAGCATATGGTTTTATACAACCTTTTGGAGAAGCCTGTATTTACAAGAAAGTGAGTGAGAGCTCTGTAGCATTTCTAATACTATATGTGGATGACATATTATTGATTGGAAATGATATAGAATTTCTGGATAGCATAAAAGGATACTTGAATAAGAGTTTTTCAATGAAAGACCTCAGTGAAGCTGCTTATATATTGTCCATCAAGATCTATAGAGATAGATCAAGACGCTTAATTGGACTTTCACAAAGCACATACCTTGATAAAGTTTTGAAAAAGTTCAAAATGGATCAAGCAAAGAAAGGGTTCTTGCCTGTATTACAAGGTGTGATGTTTAGTCAGACTCAATGCTCGACCACTGCAGAAGATAGAGAGAAAATGAAAATTGTTCCCTATGCTTCAGCCATAGGCTCTATCATATATGCAATGTTGTGTACCAGACCTGATGTGTGTCTTGCTATTAGTTTAGCAGGGAGGTACCAAAGTAATCCAGGAGTGGATCACTAGACAACAGTTAAGAACATTCTGAAAGACCTGAAAAGGACTAAGGATACGTTTCTCGTTTATGGAGGTGACAAAGAGTTCGTCGTAAATGGTTACGTCGATGCAAGCTTTGGCACTAATCCAAACGATCCTAAATCGCAAACCGGATACGTGTTTATATTGAACGGTAGAGCTGTCAGTTGGTGCAGTTCTAAACAAAGTGTCGTGGCGGGATCTATGTGTGAAGCGGAGTACATAGCTGCTTCGGAAGCAGCAAATGAAGGAGTCTGGATGAAGGAGTTCATATCCTATCTAGGTGTCATACCTAGTGCATCGGGTCCAATGAAAATCTTTTGTGACAATAGTGGTGCAATTGCCTTGGCAAAGGAATCCAGATTTCACAAGAGAACCACGCACATCAAGAGACGCTTCAATTCCATCCATGATCAAGTCCAGGTGGGAGACATAGAGACTTGCAAGATACATACAAATCTGAATGTTGCAGACCCGTTGACTAAGCCTCTCTCACGAGCAAAACATGATCAGCACCAAGACTCCATGGGTGTTAGAATCATTACTGTGTAATCTAGATTATTGACTCTAGTGCAAGTGGGAGACTGAAGGAAATATGACCTAGAGGCAATAATAAAGTTATTATTTATTTCCTTAATTCATGATAAATGTTTATTATTCATGCTAGAATTGTATTAACTAGAAAAATAATACATGTGTGAATGCATAGACAAACAGAGTGTCACTAGTATGCCTCTACTTATAACTAGCTCATTGATCAAAGATGGTTAAGTTTCCTGACCATAGACATGAGTTGTTATTTTATAAACGAGATCACATCATTAGGAGAATGATGTGATTGACTTGACCCATTCCGTTAGCCTAGCACTTGATCAATTTAGTTTACTTCTATTGCTTTCTTCATGACTTATACATGTTCCTATGACTATGAGATTATGCAACTCCCGATTACCGGAGGAACACTTTGTGTGCTACCAAATGTCACAACGTAACTGGGTGATTATAAAGGTGCTCTACAGGTGTCTCCAATGGTACTTGATGAGTTGGCATAGATCGAGATTAGGATTTGTCACTCCGTGTTTCGGAGAGGTATCTCTGGGCCCTCTCGGTAATGCACATCACTATAAGCCTTGCAAGCAATGTGACTAATGAGTTAGTTGTGGGATGATGCATTACAGAACAAGTAAAGAGACTTGCCAGTAATGATATTGAACTAGGTATTGAGATACCGACGATCGAATCTTGGGCAAGTAACATACCGATGACAAAGGGAACAATGTATGTTGTTATGCGGTTTGACCGATAAAGATCTTCGTAGAATATGTAGGAGCCAATATGAGCATCCAGGTTCCTCTATTGGTTATTGACTGGAGACGTGTCTCGGTCATGTCTACATAGTTCTCGAACCCGTACGGTCCGCACGCTTAACGTTCGGTGACGATCGGTATTATGAGTTTATGTGTTTTGATGTACCGAAGGTAGTTCAGAGTCCCGAATATGATCACGAACATGACGAGGAGTCTCAAAATGTCCGAGACATAAATATAGATATATTGGATGACTATGTTTGAACTTTAGAAGGGTTCCGGGCAAGTTCATACATATACCGGAGTACTTGGGGTTACCGGAGCCCCCCCCCCCCCGGGAGTGTAATGGGCCTATTGGGCCTTAGTGGAGAAGAGGAGGGGCGGCCAGGGCAGGCGGCGTGCCCCCTCCCACTCTAGTTCGAATTGGACAAGGAAGGGGGGCGGCGCCCCACTTTCCTTCCCCCTCTCTCCTCCTTCGCTCTCTCCTACTCCTACTCTTGGAAGGGTTGGAGTCCTACTCCCAGTGGGAGTAGGACTCCCCTTGGGGCGCGCCTAGGAGGGCCGTCCCCTCCCCCTCATCCACTCCTTTATGTACAGGGAGGGGGGCACCCCATAGACACATAAGTTGATCATTGATCTCTCTTAGCCGTGTGCGGTGCCCCCCTCCACCATAATCCACCTCGGTCATATCGTAGCGGTGCTTAGGCGAAGCCCTGCGTCGGTAGCTTCATCAACACCGTCACGCCATCGTGCTGACGGAACTCTCCCTCGAAGCTCTACTGGATCGTGAGTTCGTGGGACGTCATCGAGCAGAACGTGTGCAGATCGCGGATGTGCTGTACGTTTGGTACTAGGATTGGCCGATCGTGAAGACGTACGACTACATCAACCACGTTGTCATAACGCTTCCTCTTACGGTCTACGAGGGTACGTGGACGACACTCTCCCCTCTCGTTGCTATACATCACCATTATCTTGCGTGTGCGTAGGATTTTTTTTGAAATTACTACATTCCCCAACACTTGACGTCGCGGTCCGAGACAATAGTCTTTGACACTCCATGCAGACGCAAGATTTCCCTACAAAAAATATTTGTAACGTGTGAAGCATCATCTATCTTGTTACATGGGATAAAATGTGCCATCTTAGAGAATCTCTTCACAACAACAAACACAGAATCTTTGCCATTTCGAGTTCGAGGCAAACCAATCACAAAATTGATAATAATATCTTCCCATGGGTGATATGGTATAGGAAGTGGCATATACAGACCATGGGATTGATCTTTTGACTTAGCTTTGCAACATGTAGAGCATCGGTTAGTGAAGCGTGAGACGTCACTGAACATCTTGGGACAAAAGTGGTTCTTGGAGAGTGTAGCGAATGTCTTGTCACGTCCAAAGTGTCCCATTGGTCCTCCTCCATGAGATTCTTGCAAAAGTAACAAACAAAGAGAAGACTCGGGAATACATAGTTTGTTAGCTCTCATAAGATAATCATCTTTGATGTAATAGCGTTCCCAAGATGTATGCGTCAAACATTTGGCATAAGGGATAGCAAAAGTAGGATCATGCGCATACAAGTCTTTTATGTTCTCAAAACCAATGACATTAAATTCTAGTTGGGTAACAAGCATGCATCTACGATAAAGCACATCGACCACAACATTCTAGTTGCCTTTCATGTACTTGATGACATAAGGAAATGACTCAATGAATTCATTGCACTTAGCACAACGCTTGTTTAACTTAGTTTGACCCTTAAGGTACTTAAGTGTTTCATGATCCGTGTGAAGAATGAACTCATGAGGACGGAGATAATGCTCCCAAACATGCAAGACTCTCATTAAAGCATATAGATCTTTGTCATAGATGGGATAATCGAGTTGTGCTCTGGAAAGTTTTTCACTAAAGTAAGCTATAGAGCGCTTCTCTTGCATTAACACACCTCCTATGCCATAATCGCTAGCATCGCAATGTATCTCAAAAGGTTTATCAAAGTTGGGTAAATCAAGCAAAGGAGTATGTGTAAGAAAATTCTTAAGCTCATTGAATGCGGTATCTTGGGATGGTCCCCAAACAAATGGTGCATTTTTCTTACTTAAGGCGTGTAAAGGTAAAGCAATGGTGCTAAAATCCTTCACAAAGCAACGATAAAATCCAGCTAAGCCAAGAAAACTACGCACTTGTTGCAAGTTGGTTGGTTGGGGCCAAGTTTTAATAGCATTGATCTTAGATTCATCGACATGCACACCCTTAGAAGATACCACAAAGCCCAAGAAAACAAGGTTATCAACACCAAAAAGGCATTTATCCATATTAGCATAAAGGTGCTCTTTCCTAAGGGTTTGTAATATGGTTCTAAGATGGGTGACATGATCTTTGAGAGATTTTCTAAACACATGAATATCATCAAAATAGACCACAACAAATACGCCAATTTATGGGCGGAGAATAAAATGCATCACTCGCATAAAGATGTTGGGTGCTTCGGAGAAGCCCATAGGCATGAGCAACCATTCACACAAGCCAAACTTGGTTTTGAAAGCGGTTTTCCATTTGGCACCCTGTTGGATGCGAATTTGGTAATATCCACTCTTATGATCAATTTTAGAGAAAATGGTGGCTCCGCTCAGCTCATCTAGCATATCATCTAGGCGTGGAATGGGGTAACGATAATGAACAGTGATAGATTTGATGGGACGGCAATCGGAACACATGCGATAAGTACCATATTACTTGGGAACAAGGATTACCGGTATGACACATGGGCTCCAGCTTTCTCGTACATGGCCATTGTCGATGAGTTGTTTTACTTGCCGTTGGATCTCCTTGGTTTCTCAGGGTTGACGTGGTAGGGAGCCTTGTTAGGAAGAGGTGCTCCAGGGATGAGGTCGATGCGGTGTTCGATGCCTCGAAGTGGAGGTAGACCCAGAGGTAGCTCGTCGGGGAATAAATCTTGGAATTCCTGTAGTAGATAAGATAACACTAAAGGTAGATTGTGAGAGGTGTTAGTTTTTGGTGCATCGTCCTTGCACAATAGGACATAGTACATAACACTTCATGGGTTCTCACACACTTCTCTCATCTCACTTTTGGTGGCAAACGGTCTAAGTTTTTCTTGTCGCTCATGGTGGAGGCACTCAATTTGGGCTTGTGGCGCTCACTATCTTTTTGGTGGTTTGCTCTCTCACTATTCTCTCCATGATGGGTGACTTGCTTGTCGGTGATCACTTAACTAGGTGAAATAGGTCATAGCACATACTCCTTTCCCTTCATCTTGAAGCTATAGTGATTGGTTTACCAGTTGTGGATGATGCCTCGGTCAAATTGCCATGGTCGTCCAAGAAGGAGGTGGCAAACAGACATAGGGACAACATCACTCTCCAAAGTGTCTTTGTGTGCTCCGATATTGAAGGAAACTTGCACCATATGCGTGAATTGGATAGTGCCGGAGTTGCTTAGCCATTGGACCTTGTAGGGGTGGCGATGCTTCATCTTGACCAATTGGAGGTGGGAGCATAGTTCTTCACTCGCCAAGTTATGGCAACTCCCTTCATCGATGATGACCTTAACGGACCTTCCATTGATGCCCGCCTTGGTGTGGAAGATATGTCATCTTTGGCTTCGTCTTGTTGATGTTGAAGTGTCAAGACCTTGGAGACAGCGAGGGGCTCAAATCTTCATCACAAAAGACTTGATCACCTTCATCTTCGTTCACTTGCCGGTGCATGGCCACTTGCTCAAGGGCTTCTGTTTCCTCGTCACTCATGGAGTCATAGGTTCCGTCATCGTTGAGGATCATGGTGCGCTTGTTGGTACACTCGAAGGACTTGTGGCCTCGGTCGCCGCATGTGAAGCACTTGATTGAACTTGTCTTGATGGTCTCATCAGTTGGAGTAGATGTTGATGAAGCTCTCGGCTTGAAGTTGCTTGTAGTAGTAGGACGACTAGAGGTGGCCAAATTTTTCTTGTAACTTGACTTGTCGCCATTGCTTGTAGGAGGTTTTGTCGAGGTAGAAGGCATTGGAGTCATTGAAGCTTGGTTGATGGATAAGGCATAGCTCCTGGAAGAGTATTTGGCATACTCGAAGTTATTTTGCGCTAGTCACTCCGCCTTGGTGACTTGGTGCACTAGATCGATGAGTTTTGAGTATGGTTGGAAGTCGGCGATCTTCTTGATAGGGTGATTGAGTCCATTCAAGAAACATGCCATAGTTTGCTCATCATCTTCCGTGACATTAGCTCGTATCATGGAAATCTCCATTTCCTTGTAGTACTCTTCAACGCTCTTTGTTCCTTGCTTGGGGAGTTGTTCTTGAAGAGGTCGCGGTTGTAGTATGTTGGCACAAAACGTGCTCTTATGACATCCTCATGTGTGCCCAAGTTGTGATGGGTGGTTCACCTCTTGCCTCATGGTGCTCAATGACTTGCTCCCACCAAATGAGGACATAGTCTTGGAACTCAAGGGATGCCATGGCGATCTTCTTCTCTTCCTCATAGTTGTGCCAACAAAAGATCTTGTTGACCTTCAATGCCCATGAAAGGTATTCTTCGGGATCATTGCTTCCGGTCAACTTGAGCTTCCCGTAGCATTTCTCCTCATTATGTTGGGGTCGAGGGTGATGACGTCCATGATGAGGATGATTGTCTCCCTCAACTTGCTCTTGGCATGGAGGATTTCCATTGTCTTGTTTCTCTTGGCGAACTTGAGGTTCTTGTCAAGCTTGTGAAACTTGTCAGTGCAACCGTGCTTGATAGTTCCTTTCTTGAACTTCGGCGCGAAGTGCTTCTTCTTGCTCGCACGTATGTCGGTTGCGTGCGGGGTTGGCGTGACTTGTGTCTCAGAGGGCATGTTGCACCTCAAGTACTTGATCTTCTTGCCGTTGTTGTTGTTGACGGAGAGCTTCGACGTCTTTCTCGTCTTGGTGTTGGCGTGCTCGCTCTTCCTTTTGTTGGCATTGGCGTTGCCTTTCTTGTGCTTGCGCAAAGGTAGCTTGGTTTTGACGATGTCGATGTTCTTGCGCTAGGAGTTGCTCTTGATCGTCGGTGCCGTGTAGAGGATTGCGGTTTGCTTAACAGTCATGGCAAGCGGCTCATCGAAGAGTATTCTATGTCGGTGTACTCGAGCCAAAGATGGAGTGGGAATGACGACTTGAGTGGTTCCGCCTTGAGTAGGACGAAGTGGTAGAAGAGCGGTTGACCAACAAGGCACGTATCTCGTCCATTCTTGCATTGTTCTCTTGTTTTTGTTCGTTGAGCTTGTTGTTGAAGTATTCTCTTGTACGTTGCTCGGAGAGACGCAAGTCGGTGGCGAGGTTGTCGATGCGGTCATTCAATGCTTGTTGTTCTTGATACAAAGCTCATTGTGCACCAAAGAGGTGGCTCTTGGTGACATAGGAGGCTGAGTCGTCGTCTTATTCGATGAAGACTAGGTTGGTAGAAGAATGATACGTCTCCAACGTATCTATAATTTTTTATTGCTCCATGCTACTTTATCTATTGTTTTGGACCATATTGCGATTTATTTTCCACTTTTATATTATTTTTGGGACTAACCTATTAACCGGAGGCCCAGCCCAGAATTGCTGTTTTTTTGCCTATTTCAGTGTTTCGAAGAAACGGAATATCAAATGAAGTCCAAACGGAATAAAACCTTCGGGAACGTGATTTTCTCACCGAACGTGATCCAGGAGACTTGGACCTTGCTCCAAGGAACAAAAGAGGCGGCCACGAGGGTGGGGGGTGCGCCCCCCTGGGCGTGCCCCTGCCTCGTGGCCCCCCTGTTGCTCCACCGATGTACTCCTTCCTCCTATATACACCTACGTATCCCCAAACGATCAGAACAGGAGCCAAAAACCTAATTTCACCGCCGCAACCTTCTGTATCCATGAGATCCCATCTTGGGGCCTGTTCCGGAGCTCCACCGGAGGGGGCATCCACCATGGAGGGCTTCTACATCAACACCATAGCCCCTCTGATGAAGTGTGAGTAGTTTACTTCAGACCTTCGGGTCCATAGCTAGTAGCTAGATGGCTTCTTCTCTCTTTTTGGATCTCAATACAATGTTCTCCCCTTCTCTTGTGGATATCTATTCGATGTAATCTTCTTCTTTTTGCGGTGTGTTTGTTGAGACCGATGAATTGTGGGTTTATGATCCAGTATTATCTATGAACAATATTTGAATCTTCTCTGAATTCTTTTATGTATGATTGAGTTATCTTTGCAAGTCTCTTCAAAATATCCTTTTGGTTTGGCCAACTAGATTGGTAGTTCTTGCAATGGGAGAAGTGCTTAGCTTTGGGTTCAATCTTGCGGTGTCCTTTCCCAGTGACAGAAGGGGCAGCAAGGCACGTCTTGTATTGTTGCCATCGAGGATAACAAGATGGGGTTTTTATCATATTGCATGAATTTATCCCTCTACATCATGTCATCTTGCTTAAGGCGTTACTATGTTTTAACTTAATACTCTAGATGCATGCTGGATAGCGGTCGACGAGTGGAGTAATAGTAGTAGATGCAGAATCGTTTCGATCTACTTGTCTCAGACGTGATGCCTATATACATGAGCATACCTAGATATACTCATAACTATGCTCAATTCTGTCAATTGCTCAACAGTAATTTGTTCACCCACCGTAGAATACTTATGCTCTTGAGAGAAGCCACTAGTGAAACCTATGGTCCCCGGGTCTATTCTCATCATATCAATCTATATCACTTTATTTACTTGCTTTGTTTTTACTTTGCCTTTTACTTTTCACTTTGCATCTATCTATCAAAAATACCAAAAGTATTATTTATCTCCTCTATCAGATCTCACTCTCGTAAGTGATCGTGAAGGGATTGACAACCCCTAATTGTGTTGGTTCCGAGGAGCTATCGTTTTGTGTAGGTACGAGGGACTTGTGCGTGGTCTCCTACTGGATTGATACCTTGGTTCTCAAAAACTGAGGGAAATACTTGCGCTACTTTGCTGCATCATCCTCTCCTCTTCGGGGAAATCCAACGCAGTGCTCAAGAGGTAGCAAGAAGAATTTCTGGCGCTGTTGCCGGGGAGGCTCACGCAAGCAAGTCAACAATAACAAGTACCCATCACAATCCCTATCTCTCGCATTACATTATTTGCCATTTGCCTCTCATTTTCCTCTCCCCCACTTCACCCTTGCCGTTTTATTCGCCCTCTCTTTCCCAATCTTCTCCTCTCTCTTCCGTTTGCCTTTTTCCCGTTGCCTTTCTGTTTGCTTGTGTGTTGGATTACTTGTTGCCATGGTGCAAGATAATACCAAATTGTGTGACTTCTCGAATACCAATAATAATGATTTCCTTAGTACTCCGATCGCTCCTCTTAATAATGATGAGTCTTGTGAAATCAATACCGCTTTGCTGAATCTTGTTATGAAAGATTAATTTGCCGGCCTTCCCAGTGAAGATGCTGCTACTCATCTAAACAATTTTGTTGATTTGTGTGATATGCAAAAGAAGAAAGATACGGATAACAATATTGTCAAATTGAAGTTATTTCCGTTTTCACTTAGAGATCGTGCTAAAGTTTGGTTTTCGTCTTTGCCTAAAAATAGTATTGATTCTTGGAACAAGTGCAAAGATGCTTTTATCTCTAAGTATTTTCCTCCCGCTAAGATCATCACTCTTAGGAATGATATTATGAATTTTAAACAACTTGATCATGAGCATGTTGCGCAATCTTGGGAAAGAATGAAATTGATGCTTCGCAATTGCCCTACTCATGGGTTGAATTTATGGATGATCATACAAAATTTTTATGCCGGATTGAATTTTGCTTCTAGAAATCTTTTAGATTCGGACGCGGGAGGCACGTTTATGGAAATTACGTTAGGAGATGCTACAAAATTGCTTGATAATATTATGGCTAATTATTCTCAATGGCACACCGAAAGATCTTCTAGTAAAAAAGTGCATGCTATAGAAGAAATCGACATTTTGAGTGAAAAGATGGATGAACTTATGAAGATGTTTGCTCCTAAAAATACTCCTCTTGATCCCAATGATATGCCTTTGTCTACTTTGTTTGAGAATAATAATGAATCTATCGATGTTTATTTTATTGGTAGGAATAGTTTTGGAAACAACGCGTATAGAGGGAATTTTAATCCTAGGCCTTATCCTAGTAATCCTTCTAATAATTATGGAAATTCCTACAACAACTCTTATAGAAATTTTAATAATATGCCCTCTGAATTTGAGAGTAGTGTTAAAGAGTTTATGAATTCACAAAAGAATTTTAATGCTTTGCTTGAAGAGAAATTGCTTAAAGTTGATGATTTTGCTAGGAACGTTGATAGAATTTCTCTTGAAATTGATTCTTTAAAGCTTAGATCTATTCCTCCTAAGCATGATATCAATGAGTCTCTCAAAGCCATGAGAATTTCCATTGATGAGTGCAAAGAAAGAACCGCTAGGATGCGTGCTTCCAAAGATGCCTTTATTAAAACGTGTTCTTCCAATTCCTATGAAAATCAAGATGAAGAACTAAAAGTTATTGATGTGTCCCTCATTAAATCTTTGTTTTGCAATATGAATCTTGATGAAACTGAAAATGATCTTCCTTTACCTAGAAGGCGTTCTAAGAATTCGGAGTTTCTAGATCTTGATGATGAAATTGATGAAAGTGGGATTGAAAGAAAAAAAACCTAGATGTTGCTAAACCCACTATTTGGATCTCAAGGAATTTAATTATGAAAATTGTTCTTTAATTGGTTGTATTTCCTTGTTGCAATCTGTGCTAGATTCTCCTCATGCTTATAGTCAAAATAAGGCCTTTACCGAACACATTGTTGATGCCTTGATGCAATCTTATGAAGAAAAACTTGAGTTGAAAGTTTCTATCCCTAGAAAACTCTATGATGAGTGGGAACCTACCATAAAAATTAAAATTAAAGATTATGAGTTTCATGCTTTGTGTGATTTGGGTGCTAGTGTCTCCACTATTCCCAAAACTTTATGTGATTTGCTAGATTTTCGTGACTTTGATGATTGTTCTCTAAACTTGCATATTGCGGATTCCACTATTAAAAAGCCTATGGGAAGAATTAATGATGTTCTTATTGTTGCAAATAGGAATTATGTGCCTATAGATTTTCTCGTTCTTGATATAGATTTCAATCCTTCATGTCCTATTATTCTTGGTAGACCTCTCCTTAGAACGATTGGTGCAATTATTGATATGAAGGAAGGGAATATTAGATTCCAATTTCCCTTAAAGAAGGGAATGGAACACTTCCCTAGAAATAAAATAAAATTACCATATGAATCTATCATGAGAGCCACTTATGGATTGCCTACCAAAGATGGCAATACCTAGATCTATCCTTGCTTTTATGCCTAGCTAGGGGTGTTAAGTGATAGCACTTGTTGGGAGGCAACCCAATTTTATTTTGTGTTTTTTGTTTTTTGCTTATGTTTAGGAATAAATAATCCATCTAGCCTCTGTTTGGATGTGGTTTTATGTTTTAATTAGTCTTTGTGCCAAGTAGAACCTATAGGATAACCTACGATGATAGTTGATTTGATTCTGCTGAAAAACAGAAACTTTGCGCGCACGAATATAATTTTGTTAAATCGCAGAAACGTCCTTTTGCATTGATTCGTTTTCCTGATGTTCAATAAACAAATTGTACAGGACTTCCTATTTTTGTAGAATTTTAAGAGTTCCAGAAGTTTGCGTTAGTTACAGATTGCTACAGACTATTCTGTTTTTGACAGATTCTGTTTTGTGGGTGTTGATTGCTTATTTTGATGAATCCATGCCTAGTAAATTAGTTTATAATCCATAGAGAAGTTGGAATACAGTAGGTTTAACACCAATATAAATAAAGAATGAGTTCATTACATTACCTTCAGTAGTATTTTGTTTTCTTTCTCTAACGGAGCTCACGAGATTTCTGTTGAGTTTTGTGTTGTGAAGTTTTCAAGTTTTGGGTGAATTATTTTGATGGATTATGGAACAAGGAGTGCCATGAGCCTAAGCTTGGGGATGCCCATGTCAACCCCAAGATAATCCAAGGACACCAAAAAGTCAAAGCTTGGGGATGCCCCGGAAGGCATCCCCTCTTTCGTCCACTTCCATCGGTAATTTACTTGGAGCTATATTTTTATTCACCACATGATATGTGTTTTGCTTGGAGCGTCTTGTATTATTTGCATCTTTGCTTGTTAGTTTACCACAATTATCCTTGCTGTACACACCTTTTGAGAGAGCCATACAAGAATTGGAATTTGTTAGAATACTCTATGTGCTTCACTTATACCTTTTGAGCTTGATAGTTTTGCTCATAGTGCTTCACTTATATCTCTTGAGCTTGATAGTTTTGCTCATAGTGCTTCACTTATATCTTTTGAGATTGATATTTTTGCTCTAGTACTTCACTTAGATATTTTAGAGCACAGTGGTGGATTTGTTTTAAAGAAACTATTGATCTCTCATGCTTCACTTAGATTATTTTGAGAGTCGTTAATAGCATGGTAATTCACTTAATGTTAATATACTTGGTATTCAAGACATGTGAAACTTTCTTTTGAGTGCGTTGAATACTAAGATAAGTTTGATGCTTGATAATTGTTTTGAGATATGAAGATGGTGATATTAAAGTCATGCTAGTTGAGTAATTGTGAATTTAAATAATACTTGTGTTGAAGTTTGTGATTCCCGTAGGATGCACATATGGTGAACCGTTATGTGATGGACTCGGAGCATGATTTATTTATTGATTGTCTTCCTTATGAGTGGCGGTCGGGGACGAGCGATGGTCTTTTCCTATCAATCTATCCCCCTAGGAGCATGCGCGTAATACTTTGCTTTGATAACTTCTAGATTTTTGCAATAAGTATATGAGTTCTTTATGACTAATGTTGAGTCCATGGATTATACGCACTTTTTCCCATCCTTCCACCTTTGCTAGCCTCTATAATACCGCACACTTTTCGCCGGTATCATACACCCACCATATACCTTCCTCAAAACAGCCACCATACCTACCTATTATGGCATTTCCATAGCCATTCCGAGATATATTGCCATGCAACTTTCCACCGTTCCGTTTATTATGACACGCTCCATCATTGTCATATTGCTAGCGTGATCATGTAGTTGACATTGTATTTGTGGCAAAGCCACCATTCATAATTCTTTCATACATGTCACTCTTGATTCATTGCATATCCTGGTACACCGCTGGAGGCATTCATATAGAGTCATACTTTGTTCTAATTATCGAGTTGTAATTGTTGAGTTGTAAGAAAAATAAAAATGTGATGATCATCATTATTAGAGCATTGTCCCAAGTGAGGAAAGGATGATGGAGACTATGATTCCCCCACAAGTCGGGATGAGACTCCGGACGAAAAATAAAAAAAGGCCAAAAAAGGAGAAAGGCCCAAATAAAAATAAAAAAATGAGAGAAAAATAGAGAAGGGACAATGCTACTATCCTTTTACCACACTTGTGCTTCAAAGTAGCACCAAGATCTTCATGATAGAGAGTCTCTCGTTTTGTCACTTTTATATACTAGTGGGAAGTTTTCATTATAGAACTTGGCTTGTATATTCCAATGATGGGCTTCCTCAAATGCCCTAGGTCTTCGTGAGCAAGCGAGTTGGATGCACACCCACTTAGTTTCTTTTGTAGAGCTTTCATATACTTATAGCTCTAGTGCATCCGTTGCATGCCAATCCCTACTCACTCACATTGATATCTATTGATGGGCATCTCCATAGCCCATTGATACGCCTAGTTGATGTGAGACTATCTTCCCTCTTTTTGTCTTCTCCACAACCACCATTCTATTCCACATATAGTGCTATATCCATGGCTCACGCTCATGTATTGCGTGAAGATTGAAAAAGTTTTGAGAATGTTAAAGTATGAAACAATTGCTTGGCTTGTCATCGGGGTTGTGCATGATTTGAATATTTTATGTGGGGAAGATGGAGCATAGCCAGACTATATGATAGGGATAACTTTCTTTGGCCATGTTATTTTGAGAAGACATGATTGCTTTGATTAGTATGCTTGAAGTAATATTATTTTTGTGTCAATATGAACTTTTGTCTTGAATCTTTCGGATCTGAATATTCATACCATGATTAAGAAGATTTACATTGAAATTATGCCAAAGTATCACTCCGCATCAAAAATTCTTTTTTATCATTTACCTACTCGAGGACGAGCAGGAATTAAGCTTGGGGATGCCTGATACGTCTCCAACGTATCTATAATTATTGATTGCTCCATGCTACTTTATCTACTGTTTTGGACCATATTGGGCTTTATTTTCCACTTTTATATTATTTTTGGGACTAACCTATTAACCGGAGGCCCAGCCCAGAATAGTTGTTTTTTGCCTATTTCAGTGTTTCGAAGAAACGGAATATCAAACGGAGTCCAAACGGAATAAAACCTTCGGGAATGTGATTTTCTCACTGAACGTGATCCAGGAGACTTGGACCCTGCTCCAAGGAACAAAAGAGGCGGTCACGAGGGTGGGGGGCGCCCCCTGGGCACGCCCCCGTGCCTCATGGGCCCCCTGTTGCTCCACCGACGTGCTCCTTCCTCCTGTATATAGCTACGTATCCCCAAACGATCAGAACAGGAGCCAAAAACCTAATTCCACTGCCGCAACCTTCTGTATCCACGAGATCCCATCTTGGGGCCTATTCCGGAGCTCCGCCGGAGGGGGCATCCACCACGGAGGGCTTCTACATCAACACCATAGCCCCTCCGATGAAGTGTGAGTAGTTTACTTCAGACCTTCGGGTCCATAGCTAGTAGCTAGATGGCTTCTTCTCTCTTTTTGGATCTCAATACAATGTTCTCCCCCTCTCTTGTGGAGATCTATTTGATGTAATCTTCTTCTTTTTGCGGTGTCTTTGTTGAGACCGATGAATCGTGGGTTTATGATCCGGTATTATCTATGAACAATACTTGAATCTTCTCTGAATTCTTTTATGTATGATTGAGTTATCTTTGCAAGTCTCTTCGAATTATCCTTTTGGTTTGGCCAACTAGATTGGTAGTTCTTGCAATGGGAGAAGTGCTTAGCTTTGGGTTCAATCTTGCGGTGTCCTTTCCCAGTGACAGAAGGGGCAGCAATAGGCACGTATTGTATTGTTGCCATCGAGGATAACAAGATGGGGTTTTTATCATATTGCATGAATTTATCCCTCTACATCATGTCATCTTGCTTAAGGCGTTACTCTGTTTTTAACTTAATACTCTAGATGCATGTTGGATAGTACTCGATGAATGGAGTAATAGTAGTAGATGCAGAATCGTTTCGATCTACTTGTCTCGGACGTGATGCCTATATACATGATCATACCTAGATATACTCATAACTATGATCAATTCTGTCAATTGCTCAACATTAATTTGTTCACCCACCATAGAATACGTATGCTCTTGAGAGAGGCCACTAGTGAAACCTATGGCCCCCGGGTCTATTCTCATCATATCAATCTATATCACTTTATTTACATGCTTTGTTTTTACTTTGCCTTTTACTTTTCACTTTGCATCTATCTATCAAAAATACCAAAAGTATTATTTATCTCGTCTATCAGATCTCACTCTCGTAAGTGACCGTGAAGGGATTGACAACCCCTAATCGCGTTGGTTGCGAGGAGCTATCATTTTGTGTAGGTACAAGGGACTCGTGCGTGATCTCCTACTGGATTGATACCTTGGTTCTCAAAAACTGAGGGAAATACTTACACTACTTTGCTGCATCATCCTCTCCTCTTCGGGGAAATCCAATGCAGTGCTCAAGAGGTAGCAAAGAACTTGTCCTATCCATAATTGCAAGTAAATGTGTGAGTGGAAGAGGAAAAGAACTATACCAAATGTACCTTGACCGATGTTGAAGATGGATCAATGATCACTCAAATGTGTAACAAGGGAATAACACAATTGGTAACAATTCTTGTCGGTTCTCACACCTACACAAAGAAAGCTTGTGGTGGACCTTGGTTAGGCTGGTGGCTCAAAATTTATGCAATTTACTGAGACTCAATAATGTTGGAAAAGATTCACACATTTGCAAATGCAACAGGTAGACCAATAGTAAAATGGAGGTACATGGAAACACACACACGGATAGATAAATGGGGCCGTGCAACCAAAAGTGAGCTCAAAAGGTGGAATCCATGGAAAATGCTCTTGTTGCACAACTCTAGAGAGACGCTAGCACGATTGCACAATAGGCGGATATGAAACTTGTGCACAACCTACTAAGAAAAAATGCAACGACTTCTATCCCATGCATGCTATATGTATAGTGTTCCGGTGATATGATCCAAGATAATCGAGTATGACAATCATAATGTAGTATGATGCTATGGTTCTTGCTTAAAAGCTCTTTGCTTATCTTTTCCTTTTGCTTAAAAGCTTGTTTGGCTCTTTCACTTTTGAGCTCTTCTCCATGCAAAACTTTGCGAACCAAGATAGGAATTGTGTATATGCGATGACAACTTTGTGGCACGAGATATGATACCAAGATATGTATACCAATATTGTTGAGGATATAACTACTGAGTGTAAACTGCCCAGGAGGGGCCGGTTCACGCTCAACCATACTGAAGCCCATGAAGACAAGAAGATGGCGCTTTACTGATAAAGCTTAGAGGCCCGAAGCCCATAGGCGGATTAGGGCCCATAGTGGTAAACCGTCATAGTTGTATAAACTTGTGTTGTAAGATAGAGAAAGGGAGAGACCGAGCCGGACACTTGTATGAGTCGGCCTCAGGACTCTATAAACCGGCCGGGCATCAACCTGTGCATATAAAGGGATGACTCGGCGGCGGTTCAGGAACAACAGACAACAACTCGAGACTCAGGCAAAGCATATTTGCTCCCTGGTCATCAAAACCCCAATAATTCCATCACAACTAGACGCAGGCTTTTACCTTCATCGAAGGGGCCGAACTAGTATAAACTCTCGTGTCCCTTGTCCGGTTTAACCCCTTCAGGCTAATCTCGTTGCGATGGCTCGACGACTAAGTCCTTCCGCTAGGACATCTGACGTGATATTTCCACGACAGTGGCGCCCACCGTGGGGCTATCGCACGATGGTTTCGAGTTCTTGAAGGGCAACTTTGAAGGACTCAAGGGGTACATGGTTGGCCGGATGACCAAGAGTCATCGCGGCAAGCTCTACATCGACGATGCAGGATGGGATCCCGAGGACTGCTCAATTGAGTACGGGTACCGGGTCCTGTTTGGTGGAATTCACGTTTTCATTGGCAAGATTAGCAAACTGGGTCCTGAACCGGACATCTTCACCGACCTTGTCGAGACGGCTCAGCGTGCGAGTCCTGCCCGGGTTTAGCCTTCCATGAAGCGTGTGTTCGTAGGATTCATCAATGGTGCAGAATCTGAACCTGTGTCCGACAGTGAGACAACCATCTACTCAGATGGTGAATCGTCCACGGGCGAAACCGAGTCGCTATACCAACTGCACGATGGCCAGTTTGAAGGATACTCCGATGGCGACAGTATTCCGGGTCCCCTTGAACCGCCAAACCGGGTTGCGATTTTCATGGACGGTACGCAGCCCACCGTGCAATCTTCATCTACAACAGCAATGGTCTCCGGATCGGTAGCCACGGCAGGAGGCCCGGCGCACCAGCCGGCTCAAGTTCTTGCTGGTTTACTAGACGATTTGACGGCACTATTGACCACAACAGTAACTCCAGAGACTCAAGTTCAGCACAATGCGGATGTTACAAAGCTAAATGATCAGATAGTTCAGGCTAAGGTGGACTTGGCGGCTGAGGAGGCCATGATGGATGAAGAGCGGGCCGCTTTAGATGCCCAATCACAACAGATCCAGGCGCAGAATTACCGGCTTATGTTGGATCAGAACACATCAAACGATGTCATGAGAAGGAAGTACCGGTCTCGACTACCGCAAATTTACGAGGGTCTGAATCTCTTCAATACACCAGGAGCTGGGCCTAGCAATCCGGCTGGAGTAAACCGGACAGAGGCACCTGGGGCGGCACCGGATCAGCCACGGACGATGGACCCGCCTCGACGGACGGACAACCCACCGCAGTATGTCACAACACCACCGGGTCACTTTTCCAGTCCTTTGGATAACATGATTGCAGCAGCATCAGGTTTGGTGGCTATTCCGATGGAGGGTGATTCCTTAGCAGCGATCGAGACGAGACGAGCCAGGGATCTTCTTCAAACCGCAGTTGTACAGCAACAGGCTTATTCTTACAACGGAGACAGAATACATTCAACCCCTCGTCCGAGCAAGAGTTATAGCAGGCACATGGACGAACCAGCCGTGTTCAGCAGTGCGCGGCATCGTGATGCCCCTCGAGGGCCTAATCCGGCGAACGACGGTTTGAATGCTCAGGATGTGGTGGATAATGGCAGAGCATGAAGGGAGGCTGCATTAGCAATGCAACACGCGGGTCGTCATCAACCAGTCCCGATTCAGCCAACAGCATCAGTAGAGCGAGGGACAGGGCTTGCCTTCAGCTCTTGGGGAGTGCCGTATCTCATCCCGGCTCTCCGTAATGTGCGGTTGCCAAAGGATTTCAAAGGGCTGTGAAAGGTACCTAATTACACCGCTGATCAACCCCCCGAGGCATGGGTTGACAGTTATGAGATGGCAATGGAGATGCTAGATGTGGATGAAACGGCATGTGCAAAATACTTCACCATGATGTTAGAAGGAACGGCTCGCACCTGGTTGAAGAGCCTGCCTGCTAACTCGATCAATTCATGGGATGAGTTGAAGGCCAAGTTCATAGCCAACTTCAAAGATACATGCAAGCAGCCTATGTCCATTGTAGATCTGGCGGCTTGTGTCTAAGGAGAGAATGAATCAACAACCCATTGGGTGCGCCGGGTTTTAGAAATTTTGCACTCGTCAGGCCGCATCAATCCGGATACAACAATTGTAACGTTGGAGGGCAATTGCCGGTTTAAGTCACTTAAAATGAAGTTGGGACGGCTCAAGCGTCACTGCAATGATATGGGGACACTCATGGCGGCTCTGGTTAAATATGTTGATTCTGATAATACCAAGGACCCTGATTCTGATGAAGAGAAACAGGAGAAGGGAAAGAAGAGTGCCGGTTCAAAGGGACAGCATAACCAGGCGGGCCACGGAAATAATGGTAAGTGTAAAGCAGACAATTCTGATTTTGTGGCTAACACTAGTATGCAGGGTAATATGTAGCGCCGTAAGGGTAAACCGCCCCAGCGCGGTGGAGGAATGAATCTGGAATGCCTGTTAAACCAGCCTTGCCCAAAGCACGGGACAAAGGAAGCTCTGGCCACGCACCTTTGGAAGGATTGCCATATCATGAGGGAATTCAAAAACTCTGATCTTTTCCGGTATGATTAGGGTCCGTCTGGTGGTTCCGGTCCAGGTTTTCATGGGCCGGGTTACGGTGGTGGCGGCTAAAATTCAGGGTTTCAGAATAATCAGGGCAATCAGAACAACCAAGATGGTAACCATCAACAAGGTAATCAGGGGAATCAGCAGCAATCGGGTTATCAGAGCAACCCAAAGCAGATAAACGGTGGACAATATCATGTCTTCACTACTAGCTTGTGCAAGTGCGATCAAAAACTCCACAAAAGGGCAGTGAACTCTGTTGAACCGGCAGGACCCCGTTATTTACGCTGGTCTGAGCAGCCTATTGTCTGGAGCAAAGAAGATCATTCGCCCCGGGTTGACAATCCGGGTCACCTAGCTTTGGTGGTTGCACCACAGGTGGGAGGTTATAAGTTGACTAAGATGCTCATGGACAGAGGGAGCAGTATCAATATTTTGTACTATGAAACATTCCGGCGTATGGGGTTGATAGATAAGAATCTTAGACCGTCAAACACCGTTTTCCATGGAGTGGTGCCTGGTAAATCGGCTTACCCAGTTGGTAAGATAGCTCTTGAGGTGGTTTTCGGAGATGATCATGATTCTAGGTCCGAGACGCTGACCTTTGAAGTGGTCAAGATCAGAAGTCCGTACCACGCTTTATTTGGACGGCCTATTTACGCTAAATTCATGGCGAGGCCGTGTTATGTTTATCTGCAGCTCAAGATGCCGGGTCACAAAGGAACCATCACGGTTCATGGTAGCCGTAAGATTTCTCTTGAGTGTGAAGAAGGTGATGCGGCCTACGCCGAATCGGTTTGTGCAACGGAAGAGTTAAAGTTTTAAAAGGACAATGTTGATCCGGCAAACATGACTTCTTTAAAGAAGCCCACCACAGAGCATGATCCGGCTTTGAAGTTTAAATCGGCTGACGAAACCAAATTGGTTGATTTTGTTCCTGGCGATTCAACCAAGTAGTTCAACATCAACGTCAACTTGGATCCCAAATAGGAAAGGGCGCTCATCGAGTTCATCTGTGAGAACCGGGACATCTTTGCATGGAAGCCTTCTGACATGCCAGGTGTACCAAGGGAATTCGCTGAGCACACTCTTAATATTGATCCGAAGTTCAAACCGGTCAAACAGTTTCTTCGCCGCTTTAATGAGGAACAGCGCAAGGCCATTGGAGAAGAGGTAGCCCGGCTCCTGGCAGCAGGGTTTATCGTGGAAGTATTTCACCCAGAGTGGTTGGCTAATCTGGTGCTGGTACTTAAGAAAAACGGCACTTGGCGTATGTGTGTGGATTACACAGATTTGAACAAAGCTTGCCCGGGTGATCCCTTTGCCCTTCCTCGTATTGATCAAATCATTGATGCTACGGCGGGTTGTGAGCGTTTGAGTTTTCTGGATGCTTATTCCGGTTATCATCAGATCAAGATGGCAGTTAAGGACCAGGAGAAGACAACTTTCATTACTCCCTTTGGAGCCTTCTGCTATGTATCCATGCCTTTTGGGCTCAAGAGTGCCCAGGCAACTTATCAACGTTGTGTGCAGAATTGTCTTCATACTCAGATTGGGCACAACGTTCATGCTTATGTGGACGATATTGTGGTCAAGTCCAGGAAAGCAGAGACGCCCATCCCTGATTTACAAGAAACCTTTGATAATCTATGAGTTTATAAAATGATGCTCAATCCGGCTAAGTGTGTCTTTGGTGTACCGGCTGGCAAGCTCTTGGGTTTTCTGGTGTCCAATCGAGGCATTGAAGCTAATCTAGAAAATATCAAGGCTATCACGTCTCTGGCTAAACCAGCATGTATTAATGATGTTCAACGTCTGGCGGGTCGTATTGTGGTCTCGAGCCGGTTTATCAGCAGGTTGGGAGAAAAGTCAATCCCTCCATACCAGAAGTTGAAGAAGATAGACAATTTTGTCTGGAGCGAGGCTGCTGATGCGGCGTTTCAAGACTTGAAGAAGCAGTTGGTTGAACCGCCGGTTCTTGTCGCTCCAGTTGACAAGGAGCCACTGTTGTTATATGTGGCTGCTAATGCCCGAGCTGTCAGTGTTGCCATTGTGGTGGAGCACAAGGAGACTGGGAAGGAATACCCGGTTCAAAGGCCGGTTTACTATATCAGCGAAATGCTCATTGCGTCAAAGCAAAGATACCCGCATTGGCAGAAGCTGGTGTATGGGTTTTTTATGGCAAGTCGAAAGCTTAAACAGTACTTTCAAGGTCATCCAATCAGAGTGGTCAGTTCTGCTCCCTTGGGGGATATAATCCAGAACAGGGAGGCAACTGGCCGGGTTGCTAAGTGGGCTATTGAGCTTGGACCACACGGTTTGAAGTACATGCCTCGAACAACAATCAAGTCCCAGGCCCTTGTGGATTTTATCAATGATTGGACAGAGTTGCAGATACCGGAGGACAAACCGGACAGTACCTACTGGACTATTCACTTTGACGGGTCCAAGCAATTGGAGGGCTCGGGGGATGGAGTTGTCCTTACTTCCCCTCGAGGTGATAAAATTCATTATGTTCTTCGCTTAATGTTCCCTTATACTAACAATGCAGCTGAGTATGAGGCCTTACTCCACGGTCTTCGAGTGGCTAAGGAGATGAACTTAAGCCGAGTACGATGCCTTGGAGATTCTGATCTGGTGGCGCAACAAGTTTCTGGTACTTGGGACTCTAAAGATCCCCTCATGGCGGCTTACAGGCGAGAAGTGGATATTGTGGCTGGTCACTTCAAAGGTTATCAGGTTGAGCACATTGATCGGCGCAAAAACGAGGCAGCTGACGCCTTAAGCCAGCTAGGATCTCAGCATAAACCGGTGCCGCCCAATACCTTTTTGGACGTCTTACATAACCCGTCGGTTCAACTGCTCATAGAGGAGGAGCTCGCTATTCCTGATCCGGAGGCACAGTTGGTGGCCGCTTTACATGTCATTCCGGATTGGACGGTTCCATACTTGGCGTATATAAACTGGGGCGAGTTACCAGAAGATGAAGTTCTGGCCAGACAGATAATCCGGTGATCCAAGTCCATGACAATCGTCAATGGTGAGTTGCATCATTGAAGTGTTTCAGGGGTGTTTCAGCGTTGCGTTTCTCCTGAAGAAGGCCGTGAGATTTTGCACGAGATCCACGAAGGAGATTGTGGTCATCACGCCAGTTCAAAATCCTTGGTGGCTAAAGCTTTTCGTCATGGTTTTTACTGGTTAACGGCTCATGCCGATGCTGAGGACATGGTAAAGCGGTGTGATGCTTGTCAGAAGTTTCCACGCCGAGCTCATGTTCCGCCTCAAGAGCTACGGATGATTCCAATAACTTGGCCGTTTGCTACTTGGGGGCTTGATATGGTGGGTCCTTTTAAACGATCCAAGGATAAGAAGGCCCACCTCTTGGTGGCGGTTGACAAATTTACTAAGTGGGTTGAAGCAGAGCCAGTAAGGAAATGTGACGCAGCCACGGCGGTTCAATTTCTCAAGAAGGTGATCTTCCGTTTTGGTTTTCCACATAGCATCATCACAGATAATGGCACGAACCTTTTCAAAGGCGAGATGGAGGAATTTTGTCAACGAGAGCACATCTGGCTTGATGTAGCGTTCGTGGCTCACCCTCAGTCTAATGGTCAAGCCGAGAGAGCTAATCAGGAAATTTTAAAGGGTATAAAGCCCCGGCTCATGGTCCCTTTGAAGCGGACGCCGGGTTGTTGGGTGGAGGAACTACCATCTGTGTTATGGAGCATAAACACCACCCCAAACTGATCTACAGGTTATACGCCCTTCTTCATGGTCTACGGAGCAGAGGCGGTTCTCCCCAGTGACATTCGTCATGACTCGCCCCGGGTTGCCAATTATGTTGAAGAGGACAACGAGCAAGCACGTCAAGAAGCACTGGACCTGTTAGATGAGAAGCGGGACATGGCATTGGCTTGTTCGGTAGTTTATCAGCAAGACCTGCGGCGTTATCACAGCCGCCGGGTTAAAACAAGAACCTTTCAAGTAGGCGACTTAGTGCTCCGGCTCATCCAGGATCAGACCGATATGCGCAAGTTATCCCCACCATGGGAAGGGCCCTTTGTGGTCAGCAAGAATCTGCACAACGGATCATACTACCTCATTGACGTTTGAGAAGACTCACGCACTTATGAGGAGGAGACCCGGCGGTCGTGGAACATAGCTCTCCTTCGGCCTTACTACACCTGAGTTATAGGCTCTTCTTATGTACATATTGTGACAATGTATATATTACGATCAATATAATAAACCGGCGTCCTTGATACAACCAGGGCCTCTGCCGTTCTTCCAATATTTCTTGGTTACAAGGGGGCTTCTTCTTCCAAAGTGATGACCCGTTTTGTCCATTGAACCGGCTATTATGCCATCATACAGCTTGGGAGCTTCACACCCAAGGGGCCAAAGAGAGATCTGTTGCTACAAGCAAGACTCAAACATAGGCACCCATTGAGCACAGCTCACAAAGTTACTTGGGGGATCTTTGTGTAAAGTAACAAAGAGTTTGAAAGGACCCTTGTAACCGGGTATCGACCCACGACTTGGAAGCCTGGTGTATTCACCTAAAACCCCGGGTTAACCTTCCTTCATCAAGTAAGCCACTCCTATCCAGGTAATCCTGGCATGACCCGCCGAACGTTTGACAGTTACTCTCATTGACACCCTAAACTTGTCAAAGTTAAAATGACGATTGGTTAGTTGGAGGCCCATCTTAAAAGGCTTTGTTAAATGGTTTAACTCAGCGGCCTGGCAGCCCACAAAAAGCCTCGAATTTGGGCCTGGCAGCCCTCGAAAAGCCTCGACTACAAGTTTTATTTGCTTTCGCTTTTTACAAGTTCTATCTTTATTGATCAAACTTTTCAAGTAAACCGGCGTCTTTCGACCCGGCCAGACTATATGTCTTCATCTCAACCCGGTGTTTCTTAACCCAGTGTGGCTTACAGTTATCATCTGTTAAAGCATATAATCAATGGTGAACCGACATCTTTCAATCCGGCCGGGCTTTGACTACATGTTGCCCATATGTTCATCCGGTGTTCATCAATACCCGGTATGGCTTATTACGCACAAGCATAATATGGTGGGTACCTTCCAACACCCAAAGTTTGGGTTTTCACCCTTACTAAATAAGTTGGCGGACCAACAATAGTGATTTAATATCACAGGTATGATATGGTTCATATTTTAGTACCTTATCACATGTATGAGGATTCTGTTTCTGTGTTGGGTATCATAACCCGTCCGGCGGTAAACCGCTAGGACATGTTTAAGTGTTTAACATGCAGATATCAGGACTCATACAACATACCAAGACAAATAAAGCATAGCAATATCATGCTGGATTAAAATATCAAGTCGCATTGCACAATGGCAGCAGATCAAAGTATGCCAACTAGCCTATTACAAGGCGCTTTAAAGCCCAAAATAATTGATTGTTCTTTACACAGAACACAATCTGTGAATATTAACCCAGTTGTCGGGTTAAGACTCGTTGCCGGGTTGACGAGAGGTTGATGGATCTTCTGGTGTTGGTTCAGCCTCCTCCTCCCCATCCAGTGGCTGGAAGTCAACGGTGGTCCAGTCAATCCGGGTTAAAGCTTGAAAGACAGCCTCTTCACTTATAAGTTCGGACGGATCAACGTCGGGGGCGTAAGTGTGCTTACGGATTGGCGGGATAAGATTTTGCACTTCCTTCACAGCAATGCCAATCCGTTGGTTGTTGGCATCATAGAAGGATCGATGAACAGTAAAATTATCCTCTTCCACCAGTTGACTTGCCAAAGGACGCATCTCCTTTGTCAGGGCTTTGAGGGCTTCATTATCAAATTCTGCCCCGTTCTCTTGTTCACCGGGATAGCCCTTGGCAATATCAACTGGATCCAGGTCAGCTATCCATGCTTTGGCTCAAGTAAGTTCCAACAAAGTGCCAGCCCTGGCAGCGGATCGCTTCATCTCCTCTATCTACGCCAGCGCCATGGATAGCCTTGCTAATGTGTCCTTGATCAATGTTGGTGCCGGTTTGTTGTATGAGACTGCACAGATAACCCGTTGGGCACCGGTATATAGTTGCTCTATCAACGTATATGCTGCCTTCAGTTTCATCTGCATGTCAGCACCCAGATGAGCAACACAGCCACCTATAACGGTTTAAGACATTGATGTTAAACCGGCAATTTCAAAGATGGTTATTCAATAAATCTAGACAAGAGTATTTACCAAATATTGCAGAGGTCATGGCATTTACTTGGCGCTTTAACCTAGTTAGCTCTTCTGCCACCGGTTTAAGAGCTGACTCGGCGTCCTCAGCCCGCTTCAACAATGCAGTCTTTTCAGTTTCCCAGCTAGCACGCTCATTCTTGAACCCTTTTTTAAGTTGTTCCATGGCTGCCAAAGCGGTTTTAAGCTCATCCTTGAACTTGGAAGTCTCAGATTGCTAGGATTTGATATTCTCTTGAAGATCGGCAATTTTGGAGTCTTTGTTGTTTATATTGGCCTGCAAAGATCAAATGATGATGATATTTTTCTCAAAGTCCCAAACGTATAACCAGTTATACACTTGGCACTTGGGGGCTAATGCAGAATGATTTTCTCCTACTGCTTATTTAAATGTCCCAAGGCTCAATACAAGTATGAATCTTGGCACTTGGGGGCTAATGCATATTTGATCAAAAAGTACAAAGACGAAAGGACTTGGCAAACTGAATGATGGATCATGAAGTTCTCGTTCACCTTGATAAGGTTAAACCGGCCCTAGGGGGCTACTCATTTGAAACACTTTATTTACAAGTCTCGGGTTGTCTTCAAAAGACAAACCGACCCTTGGGGGCTACAATGGAGATATACAGAACAAAGCAAGATTAAAGTGTATGGAGAGTTACCTCATAGCGCTCCTTGATCATGTTCACCAAACCGGCTTCATAGTCTTGGCTTGTGTAGAGGCGATGTAAGAAACCGGAATGAAGCTCTTCGGCAGAAATGTTGACATAGCTGGATAAGTCTGTCTTCTCTATCCCCTTGCCTATAGCAGTAAATTCTTGCTTAGTAGTGTGCTTTGATAAGGCAACCGGATTGCCTGGGGCGGTATGAGCTGTACCAGTGATAATAACATCATCATCGCCACCTTTTGACGGACTTGGCGGATTGACGGTATCCCTGGCTGGGCTTGGCGGATTAGCAGCTGGGCTTGGCGGATTAGCAGCTGGGCTCGGCGGATCAGCAGCTGGACTTGGAGGCGTAGCATGCAGTCTTGATGGATAAACATGTGTGGCCGGATCAGCATCCGGTGGATTAGCATCAGTGGTTGGATCTTGAGGGGCAGACTCATCCATGACAACCTCTGTGTCTCTACCAGCATCTTCTGGGGTCTTCTCCGGTTCAACTTCATCAGTGGGGCCACTGGTTTTGGCTTTCTTGCTCATTCGGGCCTTGGCACTACAAACATAAAAACAAAATATTAGTATGGTAAACCGACGCATGATGAAAAAATCTAAAAGGAAGTATGCTTACCCAGCGACGGTCTTGAGGGGAGGCAATTGCGTGGTTGATGAATCGCTAGATGAAGAGTTAGAAGTTACCTGATAATTTGAATCAGACGGATTAAGTGGGTAGCGGAAGCAACCCGCCAAGGGTCAAGGTTTATGAAAAGAGGAAGAGACCTCTAGACGACGTTTCCGAGGTGGAGTGTCTGGTAAACCGGAGGAAGTGACCTATTGGCCACTATGCCGGGTTGTGCGACGACCTTCAGGTTGCTGTGTCTTCAAATAAAATTGTGGATCCAAATGAGCAAGAGGGTGAGAGCGTTTTACTTTCCGAACTGCACGATGAAATTTTTGAACCAGCACGTGATCTGAACCAAAGGAAAGGGAGATTACCTCAACATGATCAGCGCGGCTAGCTTCCGCATCATCCTGGTAATAGTCATTGTTAATAAGGTGTATGAAAAAGGAGCCAAGGGAGTCAAGTTCTACCTCTTGATCCAATTCCTCAATATCTCCGGGCGGATCAGCGGACTCGCCGGTTTTCTTCTTAGCAGGTTTCTTTATAATTTTTCTTTTGCACGAGGAGCCCTTGCCAGTTTGTCTGAAGCTTTCCTTTTCCAGAAGGAGCTATTGGCCTATAAAATGAAAACAAAGGTTTATTAAAAGAATGTTAAAGTGGAGGCGGATCAAGAAAGCACAAGGTTAAAATCTTTACCGCTAGCGGTTTGTTGGAGGTGTAAAAGGGGCCAGCCCAGTTTGGCTGCATGCAGCGACCGGTTCGTCTAGCATCTTCTTCATAGATTCAGTGACTTCATCATCAGTCATTTCTATCTCATTAAACCATTGAGGATCCTTGGCATTGCCGGTATACTCGTGCATCAATCCGGAGTGGCGGCTTAAAGGAAGGACATGCCATGCAACCCAATAGCGAACGAGGTCAACACCAGTCAAACCGTTGGCTAGGAGAGCCCGGAGCTTGGCGAGTTGAGGTGCATAAACCTGTCGCTCCTTGGCGGTGAGCCGTTGAGGCAGTGGATGCCCACTGCTGAGCCGGTGAGCACGGTAACCCGGCAAAGGATTTTCCCCAGCAGGAGCAATGTTTTGACAATAAAACCATGTTAGATTCCAGTCTTTGGGATGGCTGTGATGTTTTGCATGAGGGAAATCAACTTCTTTCCTCTTCTGGATTGACACCCCACCAAGTTCAGTGTTGGGACCATCAGAGAACTCAGTTCGGCGGTTTAAATGAAAAAGGTCTCGGAAGAGCTCAACAGATGGTTCTTCTTGAAGGTAAACTTCACAGAATACTTGGAAGTTGCATATGTTGGACACAGAATTTGGTCCAATATCTTGTGGATGGAGTTGAAAGCTAGCGAGTACATCCTGGAAAAACTTTGATCTGGGAGGGATGAATCCCCGGTCTAGATGTTGCATGAACACGATCACTTCTCCATCTTGAGGTTCAGGAGGGCACTCAGGGCCAGGAACACGCCAATGAAGGACATTTTTTGAGGCTAAAGCGCCAGTTACAACATATCCATTGATTTATGTTTCCGTAATCAGGGAAGGAGCCCAGTTGCAAGCAGAGAATTGTTTGATCATCTTGGAAAGCAAACTGTAAAGGAAAAGTGGAGGCCGGTTTACGATTGAAGGTTGATGTGCACTAATCAGTGTTAAACCGGGGAATTTAATCAAGGCATATATGTGAGTTAAACCGACAATTACTAATCAAGTCAAGACGGCGGTTTAAGCGAGGGCTAATGGCATATGGCGGATTACCAACTTCTAAAGGCTAAACCGCCCTCAAACAGAAGAGACAGAGCTGAAATCTACTAAGTGTTTACAGAAACAGGTTTCACAATATGGCAAGATAAATTTGGATCTACCGTGGTTCAATAAAGAAAATTTTCTGAGCCCTGCAATGGCGCTAAAAGGAACGAAGAAAGTCCAGATGGAGTTTTTCCAGGAACAGCAAGACGCTGTGGTGCGACAGACTAAAGTTATGGATCTAGCTGCAAAAGAAAATAACAGGCAAAACTAGATTCAGTAAGGAGGATAAGAGAAAGGCATAGAAGCACTGATGAATGTCGAGGAATACAGATGAACTCGAAGCTCTAATGGAGATCTAGGGTTACGAGAAGATAGCTTACCAGGGCCGCATGGCAGCAGAGGAGTATCACAGGAGCTCTGGTACGAACAGGGTGATGTAGCAGGCTGGTCGGTGCAGATTCAAGGATCGACGGCGGCGGTGGCGGCGCTGGAGCTCTTCGGGGTCGCGAGGAGGAAGACGAGAGGCAAGGAAAAAAATGGAAAGACCCCCCCGGCCCTATTTATAGAGAAAAGGGGATAAAACGGTAGGTGTGAGGATTGAGGGGCCTGAAGCGGCAAAAGGGGGCGTAGCTGTCGCCTCGATTTTCGGGAATTAATTGAAGAGAAGGGAATCTTCATAAATCTTTTTATGCAGAGATGACGTCATGATGATTTATTGCAGTGTCAGAAGATGACGTCCCGGCGGTTTACCAAAATTTACAGGGAAACGACAACATGGCGGTTTACAAGAATCATCAGAAGATGCCCATGGAATTTTTCTAAGTGTTGAAGATTGACATGAACAGGTTCAAATCAATCTGGGGCCTAATGTTGAGGATATACCTACTGAGTGTAAACCGCCCAGGAGGGGCCAGTTCACGCTCAACCATACTGAAGCCCATGAAGACAAGAAGATGGCGCTTTACTGATAAAGCTTAGAGGCCCGAAGCCCAGAGGCGGATTAGGGCCCATAGTGGTAAACCGTCATAGTTGTATAAACTTGTGTTGTGAGATAGAGAAAGGGAGAGACCGAGCCTGACACTTGTATGAGTCGGCCTCGGGACTCTATAAACCGGACGGACGTCAACCTGTGTATATAAAGGGACGACGCGGCGGCGGTTTAGGAACAACAGACAACAACTCAAGACTCAGGCAAAGCGTATTTGCTCCCTGGTCATCGAAACCCCAATAATTCCATCACAACTAGACGTAGGCTTTTACCTTCATCAAAGGGGTCGAACTAGATTAAACACTCGTGTCCCTTGTCCGGTTTAACCCCTTCAGGCTAATCTCGCTGCAATGGCTCCACGACTAAGTCCTTCCGCTAGGACATCTGACGTGATATTTCCACGACAAATATGATGTGATATATGCAATGACCACTAATGTGCACAAGTAACATTGCCGGCAATACTCAATGGCTAGTCTTGATAGGAAACGCACGCAAAATTGGCTATGGGGTTATCAATGCAATGGCAAGGAGTAGACAAAGATGTCGTCGAAGTTACCGTCCTTGCTTACGGTCGATGGTGTCAAAATGGTGGAATGGTTCTTGTCGATGATGAGTCCATGTCGAAAATGAGCGGCGGCGATTTCGATGTTGAACCGTTCCTAGTTAGCTGAAACACCCTAGGAAATGATGAACCATAACTCAAATTCTCAAGACCAAAGTCAAATGATGGTAACGGGATGCAATGTTGGTTTCGAAATTGGCAATGCGGAAGTGGTGGTGGTGGTTGATGAAGAAGCAGCCGTCCCTAAGTAGCCGAAACACCTTAGGAGACTCAAATCACAACTCAAACAACCACAAATGCTACAGGAAACAAAATGTGTTAAGTTGCGGAAGTCGGTGGTGGTAATGCGGATGGTATGGTGGAGGATCTAGGCAAAGATGCCAAAATTCCAAAAACTTGATGGAGTAAAATGATATTGGAAGTACTTTTGTGGGATGGGGGATGTCAATAGCTTCAAAACAAGCTAAAGAACATCAAAATCTCAGTCCGGATGAATTAGTTATGATCAGAACTATCAATCAGCCGAGGCTGAAACTGGGAGGGGCAGTTGACCATTTGCGAGAGCGTTTGTACCGCTCCTGGAGCATCCCGGGGTTCCAGTTTTGGGCTGGCAGAAGTATCAGGGTGTGGGGGTAGCGGTTGTACCACCTCAGGGGCCGGTTGTACCGCTTTTCTCGGGAAAAATTCTCTGATCTGGATCGGGATGCGCAGAAATGGATGATTTCAGGGGCAAAATTCCGAAGATTTCATGGATGGAAGGTGGAGAAACTTATGAGGAAGCTTGATCCACTAAAAAATACAGCGAATCCACGAATCAAAATCAACAAAACTTCATCACACCAACAAACCACAAAAAAATTGGGGCTATTTTTGGTCGGGATTTTTGAATTTAGGATGAAATCAAACAAAAGAAGGCTAGAAAACAGTAGGGGAGATTCCAAAGTCATGATCAACGTGGCTCATGATACCAAGATGATGTATGGTAGAACCCTACATGCTCGATCTTTCATGAAATGGAGGGGATAACGCGAAGAACGCGACGAACATGAGGGGAAAACACTAGGGGAAACACGAGCACTCAAACCAACAAGATTCGATTACACATGTGCTATATCCTCGAAACACAAAGAGATACACGATCCACGATCAACAAGGAACGATACAAGTAACAAGTTCTTCTCCGTGAGGAGGTCTTGAGGGGTCTTCCCGTGAGGGGTCTTGAATCCACACTACTGCAGGATGCTGCTAACGCGACACTATGATCAGCGACCCTTCGAGAAACTGTGTGTGGTGCAATAATCGCAAACAGTGCTATTAGAGAACCGTCAAAAATGTGCAAAACGTTTGCGATGATGACTGCATCAAACACGGTTCAGATTTTTGTTGCGTGTGCGATGCAGGGCATACAGTTCAGTTTAATTAACTGTTTGCGATGAGGAGGAACAAAAGAAACGGGCAGCTAGAGAAGGCATGTGCGATACACATCATACGGTTCACTTGGATGAACTGTTTGTGATTAGGCAACATAAAAGAAACGGTCAGCTAGATCAAAGTGTGTGCGATATACAACATGCGGTTCACTCGGATGAATTGTTTGTGTTGAGACAAGAGAACGGAAACGGTTCAATATAACAAGATGTGTGTGATACGCAACAAACATGTCAGTAATCAGAAATGTGTGGGAAGACCAATAACAACACAGAGGATTCTTGTTAACAATCTGTGTGTGTTGTGAGCAAACAATTGCTGGCATACAATTGTCAGTGATTGATGAAATCATCACCGACGGGTTCCCTTGTATAGTCTGTGTGTGATGGGATTTTCTCTGTCTACAGAGCATCAACATATATACTTAAAAATACAGCATTGCATAACCAAATTAAGCATACAATTACACAAGTGACTACACAGATAACATTTTCACACCCCAAAGTAAGCAATCACATGCATACTAAACTAGGAGAAACGAGGATCTAATTAATCATCTACTTCTTGTTGCGATGATGCTTGCCATTGCTCTGCTTCCGGCTGGATCCCTGGCCGTTTTGAGGAAGGAGGTACTTCCTCATGTCAACAATCCGCCTGTACATGTCGTTGCACGTGTACGCCTCCTTGGCCGCGTACACAACATAAGCTTTGTCGAGTTTCTCCATCTAGGCTGAGTGCCAGGCACGCTTGTCCTTATTGCAGGAATCCTTCATGTCTCTCTCCTCCACACAGGCAAAATTGCCATATAAGCAGGCTACAAGCCCACTATTGTAGTACTTGCTCTTAGCGGCGTGGCGGACCAACCGTGTGGGGTGCAAAGTGGCTTCGCTTATGTGGGCGACGGAGGCCATCTCGCACGGGCGCTAGCTCTGAGAGGACAACCTTGTCGTTAGTGTGTGACCTCTCTGTGGAAACCGTTCACTCCTCACTAGCCTCTTTGTGTACCGTGGCAACCTTCCACCACCTTTTCGCCTTTGCTTGTCGATTTGGAACTGTTGTCGCACACTCTTCCTACCTCCATTTGCCTTCACCCTTCCTTTTTCCATTGTTTGATCGTCTTCTCCATGGAGGGAACAGGCCGGAAACGACCCCGTTATTCTTGCCCCGATCTGAAAGATGACGTGGTGGAGGAACTCACTGATCGGTGCAACGTCATCACTTCGGCTAGCATGGCAGGTTTGTTCAAGTCCATTCTTGTCTCAAAAAATAGGGTTCAGGAGCGGTTTGATCTCCCCTATCTTCTTCGCCATGACACTGGTCGCCGGCGTGGGGACGACGGAAGCCTCGCCTTCTGTAAGTTGATGCCACTTGATAATGATATGTGTGATGTTAAGATTCCACTGCTTGAGAGTAAGGCTTGCGCAGGCGCAAATGGAGATTGGGTTGTTTATATTGGGTATAACTGCGAGTGGGAACTTGTGAATGTGTACACTCGTCACCGGTTTGCACTTTCAAAAATCACAGACTGCCCTGAGGTTGAGCACACAGATGATCTACGTACGTTAAAATACGATCATGCTGACTGTCGTCTACGGAAGATAGCAATTTGTCGAGTTCCCAACCGCTCTTGGGATTACAAGAACTATGAAGTTGTTGCTATCTTCGACAAGCTTGTTGCCGTCCTTACTTCCACGCCTCGATGGATATTCCTCAAAAATTAATTTATGTACACGGATGAGTACTGTGATGCAATTCAATATGAGGGTCTTGTATTTGCTGCCACCACTCGTGGCACTGTTTTTGCATGGAATCCTTATGATTTTGGTATGTTTGTCTTCGACCGTAATTATAATTGTTTCATCACATGCATGCCGGTTAGCTAGTTTCCCTTTACTAATTAACCATCTTGTGTTCCAAGGTCCTGTGAATATTCCACCACCTATACTTGAAAAAATTTAGAACCAAGGGGGAGATGACGATGGTGATGATCACGAGCATGTTGACGAGCATGACCTATATACTCAGTGGCACCTGGCAACTTATTCCGATGGATCACCTCTTCTTGTACGTATGTAGGGCACTGCTGATGTTACTAACGAAGAAGGTGTTGTCTAGCATGTTCACACTCTTTGGATCTATTCCAACATCTGTTGCAGGGTATTCGGGATGGATACTCGTGTGCTATCACCAACACCTTCTCCCTAGTTCAGTATTGATAGTCTTGGAGAAAACTCGCTCTTCCTTGGACAATACTATCCAATGATAGTGAAAGGCGATCCAGCTGCTGTTGACGCAACGTTACTACCGTTTATGAGAAGCAACTGTATCTATACCTCGGACATTGGTATGGTTCCCTACCATGGCTATCACAATACGCGTCCTTATATAGGCCGCTTCAGCGTGGATGATCATTCCTGCGTTGGTCTCGAGATTGACAATAGCTTGCCCTTCACAGAGAATTAGTTATGGTTCAAAGCAAGCGTGTCCAATGCCGAGAATTGGTTGAGCTGAAGTTCATTTCATCGCTTTGTTATTTGTTGTGTGAGAAAAACTTTAGTATTTACTAGAATGTTTTGTTGGAAATAATCTATAATCCAACATGTATCCTCGTTGGCGTTGAGTGTTGATGACTTGTTGTATATAATCCAAAGTATATTATTTTTTCTATTTAGATGATTAATGTTGCTGCTTTATTGCTTAACCGAAGCATGGCACGTATCCATTATTGGTCTAGCGCTCACGGTTCGAATAAACAATCCATTTGGGATATTGGTTCCCAATTATTAATAATCTCCCGTTTGTAATTAGATAAAGACTAGCAAAAAGGCCCGTGCGTTGCATTAGTATTTACCACGGCATGTTGGGTGCAATTCCATGATAGAATGCCAGGTTTCATGAATTTTAGACGAGTTTTGGATTTACTAGAATTTAAAAACCAGGTATCTCAATGTTTGCGGCCGAGTGAGGGGGCAAGGTGTTTGACATTCATTCCCATTTCTTGCATGGGACCTAAGCATGCAACCAAGGACACAAATTTGAATTTTCAACCAATTTATATACATTAGAGCATGTGCATGTAGTTCAAATTTGAATTATGCAGATAAATGCATTGAAAACTCAATTAATGCATAAGAAATGTGCTAACGAACCCCGAAAAATTCCAAAATTTAACACAACACTCATGTTGTTCTATGTTGACACTAGAAAAAAATTGAAATCAAGAAGAGGCAATGGCTATCGTTTCGTCCAGAAAGGTGAAACGTTCCCTACCGAAACCATCAGGCTTGTTGTGAGAAGCTCTGGTTTGTCAGAAGCTTATACCCAAACCTGCCCCAAATGGGACAAAAAATTTACCACGGCATGTCGGGTGCCATTCCATGATAGCATGCCAGGTTTCATGAATTTCAGACGAGTTTTGGATTTACTAGAATTTAAAAACTAGGTATCTCAATGTTTGCGGCAGAGTGACGATGGCAGGGTGTTTGACATTCATTCCTATTTCTTGCATGTGACGTAAGCATGCAACCAAGGACACAGCTTTGAATTTTCAACCAATTTATATGCATTAGAGCATGTGCATGTAGTTCAAATTCGAATTATGCACATAAATGCATTGAAAGGTCAATTAATGCATAAAAATGTCCAAATGAACCCCGATAAATTCCAAAATTTAACACAACACTCATGTTGTTCTATGTTGTCACTAGAAAAAGAATTGAAATCAAGAAAAGTCAACGGATATCGTTTTGTCCAGAAAGGTGAAACGTTACATACCGTAACCATGACGCTTGTTGTTAGAAGCTCTAGTTTGTGAGAAGCTTATATACCCCAATGTGCCCCAAATGGGACAATAGTTTTACCGCTGCATGTTGATGTTGTTCAATGCTAGCGTGTCAAGGTTAATAAATTTCAGATGCGTTTTCGATTACTAGAATTTAAAAAACAAGTATCTCAATGTTAGCGGTCGAGCAACGGTGTCAAGGTGTTTGACATTCATTCTCATTTCTTGCATGGGACTTAAGCATGTAACCAAGGACACACGTTCCAATTTTGAACCACTTTATATGCACTGGAGCATGTGCATGTAGTTCAAATTTGAATTATGCACATGAATGCATAGAAAACTCAGTTAATGTATAAAAATGTCCAAGCAAACCCCGAAAACTCCCAAAAATGACACAACACTCGTGTTGTTCTACGTTGACACGAGAAAAACTTAGAAAGTAAGAAGATGCAACATATATCGTTTGTCCCCCAAGGTGGCACGTTCCCTACCGAAACCATCTGGCTTGTTGTGAGAGAAGCTCCGGTTTGCGAGAAGCTTATACCCAAACCTGGCCCAAATGGGAAAATATTTTTACCACGGCATGTCGATGTCGTTCCGTGATATCATGTCAAGTTTCATGAATTTCAGCCGAGTTTTCGATTTACTATAATTTTAAAACCATGTATCTCAATGTTAGCGGCTGAGTGACAATGTCAAGGTGTTTGACATTCATTCTCATTTCTTGCATGTGACCTAAGCTTGCAACCAAGGACGAACATTTGACTTTGCAACCCATTTTTAGGGACTAGAGCATGTGCTTTGATTTTGAATGTGCACCTGAAATTGCTAGAAAACCAATTTAATGTATAAAATTTCCAAATGAACCCTGAATATTCCTATTTTTTATGACACACATATAGTTGCATGTTTACTGCAGATAAAAGGTCTAGCAATTCAAACACTGTACATTGCCGCCGTGACCCCATTATGTAATTCAGATCAAAATGAAAAATCAAGTAGATCCCACAAACTTTATTATCACCAACCGTGTGAGATGCAGTACAAAATATCCTGGAGCACCGTCGGTGTATAGTACTCCTATGGCTTACGCGAGAAGGTGTGCCGACTATAGTCCATAGCCGGCGTGTCAAGCACACTAGCTCGTTCCCCAAATACTCCCATCTCTGCATCCCTCGCAATCTCAAAAATATCTGCACGCCCTTGATCCAAATTTTCAGTAACCCCACCTTGTTACTCCTACCTAGTAAAATTTTCAGTTTCCGTGGTATTTCCTCAAACACCACCTTAACCCCCCTCCACACAAACCACACACTCCACAAAACTTGCACTCACTGACACACACCACCCCCATAACCATTGGTAGGACAACCCCCATAACCATTGGGAGCTCGAGGAGCCAATGGCCCAAGAGAGGTTTATCGCGGCCTCTACGCCCGACGCTGGTGAGGTGGCCGCCGAGGTATCCCCGTGGTCCTCCGTGGGCTCTTTATCGATCCATCGTTGCCAGTCCCCCGATTCGCCAGCCGCCGCGCCCCTACGCCGGTTCGAGGACTTCACCGTCCTCCTCAGACCCGGCAACCACGAGGTCCTACCTTGGGGTCCGGGGCAGCGGCGGTGGGGGATGTGGGTCGCCGAGATTACAGATCGGGAGACCCACACCCGCCGGTGGCTCGGTAGCTTCCACACGGCCGAGCTCGTGGCCATGGAGTACGACCGCTGGCAGGTCCTCTACCACGGTGCGGTGGCTAGGCTCAATTTCCCTTTCAGCACACGTCCGACCGACCTTGTTCTTCCGGAACTAGGGGTGGTGAGCTCGGCTATGGCGCGGGAGGACCGTGAGGCGTGGGAGCGCCTCGAGGCCGAGGCCTCCGACAAGGCCTACATGCAAGAGTTACGCCGGCAGCAACCAGAACTCATGGAGGCAGAGCAGGCGATCTTTGCCGGCACGGAGGGCAGCGAGGTTATCGTGCTCTCCTCCGATGACAAGGTCGAAGGCCGTGAGGACGGCTGTGTGGAGGGCATCCATGTGGGCGGTGAGGACGAGGAGATCGACGTCGACGAGTGGAGGAGTGCCTTCCCCAACGACCCCGATGACGGCACCTGTCCGGACCTGGCTCGTGGCACATCGTACCTGACGAGGAAGGATTGGCTCGACCTCTACTTTGACCGAAAGTAGTTTAGCTTAGTTTAAATTTATGTTTTATGTTCGGTTATGCAAAACTATTTATGTTTATGTTTGAATCCATGCTACTTTCGGTTGAACCTGCTTTGAACTTGATCAAATTGAAGTTTACAACATTAAGTTTAGGCGATCGACTAGAAATGGCCAAAAATTGCTGGAGTATATATATATCCACTAATTGCTTTAGTCCTTTAACTTTTAAAGGATCGGCTAGGGATGGCCTTATGCCTTGTTTATTTCAGTTCTTCACAATGTGATGCTCTATGTGCAACTATTTGTCGTGCAATTCAATTTCATCCATAACAGTTTCAATAATACCACTATCAATTACGATATTTGGTTACTGTTAAGGATATTGTAGTTAACATGCCTTTTTGTTTTTTTAACAATAACTAGTGTACTTTAGACCTGCACAATACGAGTTTGAATGACTATTTGCTTGTTTATAAATGTTATGCCTGATGCAGTTAACACACCTTTCCACTTCTTGTTTTGCTTAAATAGCATGCTTAAGCCTGCACACTGAAGCTATCATTTGTAGATTATGTTGTCTACCATGGATATATTTGGTTGATGTTTAGCCTGTTGTGCTTAACATGCCTTTATATGTACTCATACAGGACAATATTGAGAACAGTGCTGTTTTTTTCCATCGAGGTTAGTTTCATCGCATTGCTTATATGTAATCACTATTCGGGATCTCGTTAGCTGGTACCATATAGCCATGGGGCTGATAAGGGATTAATCATTGAATCAGACATTTCACTGAATATATTTGTAACCCATTTATCAGTAGGTTAACTAGGGCGATATTTAATATATCTAAGGCTACATAGCAACATGCATTGTACTGAATGACTAAATATGCAATCCCAGGCTACATAGTAACAAGGAAGAGTGTTACCTGAATGTTCGTGTTACCTTAATCTTCTGATGATGTCTAGATATACGTGTATAAAATCTTATATAATGGGATGGAGGGAGCGTTGTACTACATCATTTTGCAATTGAAGTTTAGCTTCTACTATTAACTTGGTGCTTTTAGGTACACATGTCATTGCCAAAGATCCACACTTTGACCCTTTTTGTGTATGTGGCAACGAGATATTCATGAACCAGCATCAAGTGAGGAAACTGATAAAGATTCTTATTAAAATGGGTCAAAAGATGTCAATCAAACTATATGTTTACACTTTATGCAAGACAACAGTGAACTGCAGGATGGTAAGTAAGAACTGTGTAGCCTTCTTTTTACTGCCCATAATGAGTTGTGTTAGATGACAATGTCTAAATCTTTTTTCCTTTGCAGTGGATCCTGAAGCAGTTTACTCAAGATTACCTCTAAAACTAAATGATTGGCGGCCGGCCATCACAAGGGGTTGGACTAGAGTCGTGCGTGCCTTCTGCATCCAGGAGAGCACAATAGGGCCATTCCGCTTCACCTTGTTCAGCTACCAGAATGTCTGTCCCCTCTTTCTTTACCATCTATAATACTACAAGTATAGAACCCTGGTTCATCATTCTTTATTTGGTGCTTATGTAATTCTTAAACATATGTACCTATGAATTGAATAATGCATTGTTTGTTTGAACCTGATGGATATGAATAAAGCTATAGCCTAAATTAGGGAAAAATTATGATGTGCAGGTCATTACGGCGCACAAGGTTAATAAAGCACAACGTGTGCAATATACATCATAATCCGACACGGTTCATAGAGTGGAAACGTGTGTAATAATGCACATAGTTCCTGTTTGCAAAGCGTGTGTGATGTTAGACACTATCACATACGATGCGGGAAAACTAAATGTGTGTGAATGTCTACCTGTCGTACACGGTTTATAATCATGAACTGTTTGTGATGTGCCAGGCATCGTAAACATAGAGCCAGTTTGGTACGTGCCTAGAAAACTCATGTGTCTGGAATCTACCTGGGCCCAGAATCTGCCTAGGTTTAGGTAAAAAACACAAAACTCCAACTGCGATGGCAATGAGAGCACAAACGAGTAGCAAGGATGAATCATTTCAGATATGCGAGACATCGGAAACGGTTATAGAGGGGCAACTGTATGCATCAAGGCTCCCTATCCCCGACAGTTTCTGGGTCGTGTGGTAAGGACCCGCCTATCGCCCACACTCACTAGGTGACGGTTTCGAGCGCCATCGCGGAAAGGGGTTAAAAATTGTTTCTATAGCACCGACGCGTACCAGTGTGACTTGGGGAATCTTCTCCGTAGAGGTCGTGAACTCTGATGAAGAAGGGATGAAATGGAAAGCAAATCTCTATCTCAAATGAGCTACTACTTTGCTAATCCTAATTCGGAGCTAGGAGATTAGTATTTGTAGTCCAAGGGGTAAGTTGGGGATACATGGGTCGAAACCCCTTTCACTGCGCACCGACAGGGCGGTAGTGCCGGTCATGGGGGGCTCTTGTACCGCTTGGATCTCTTGTACTTGTCCTAGATGTGTTTCCGGAGGTGCTTAGCAGTTGTACCGGTGTTTGGAGTGGTTTTACCGGTCCTATGGCTATTACGGGGATAAACTGGTGTTGTACTGGCCTTGCACCTCTTGATCATGGAAGCTGGACCTGTAGTTGGGCGGTAGTCGAGTGGTTGTACCGCTCGGGCGGTAGTTGGGCGGTTGTACCAGGATTTCTGGACTGGAAAGATTCTCTTCATGCTCTTGATGTCCATCATGCACCATGAATTCTCGTTGGTTGCTTCCTTGGTACCTAATCACACAAAGCATCTCCATTTGAGGTAGTAGCCATGTCTCAAGTGGGTCAAAGGGGAGTTCAACAAGTAAAGAGTTAACCTCGTTCTCGATAGCCCTTGCACGAGCTCGTGTCATCGGTCCACGTGGTGTCTTGGAAGACGAAGGTAGGTCCATGGCCACCTATGGGACCAACATAGCCCCTTT
>NC_041383.1:381316745-381372936 GCF_002162155.2 Triticum dicoccoides | reverse complement strand
GACCAACACAAGGCAGCACGGCAGGGATCACACAAGCAGTTATACCCAGGTTCGGGCCGCCGTGAGGCGTAAAACCCTACTCCTACTTTGGTGGACTAATGGTGGAAAAGTAGTGGTGGTGCGTAGTGCACTTTCCCGGCAGGGCTTGCTTCGGGGCGACAGCGACTACGCGCGTATGGGGGTGTGAGTGGTCTGAACCTCTAACCCTTTCTATGGTTGCCATGGGCCTTCGTTTATAGATCAAGGGGTTACCACAGTGGCAAAGTCATTACACTTATGTGATAGAAAATAGTGCTCTCATACCTAACTCTGCAGGCTGACAACGTGCATTTAATGCGCCACTTAGTGTCACATTGTTGGTTACCCGGATTGCCAGCTCCACGCCTGCTCACTTGACACGTCACTGGACGGGTGTCATCTGAGGGTTCCCCTGGTAGGAAGAGCCCGCCATGTGGCAAATGGCTGCCACTTAATCATCCTGCATCTTGACATTGTACTGATTGACGATGTGGGTTGCAGCGGAGTAGTCGGTGAGGTGATCTGGTCTCCGCGAGTCCCAGCAGGCCCTGCCGGGACGCCTTGGTTGTTTACTTCTGGGGTGGCCTTGCCCCTTGCCGGGCTCGCTTGCCTCGCAAGGGAGGCTTCTCTCTGGTATCATATGGCTCCTTTGTCTTAGTCTTGGTTCCCTCTGATGCTTCGAATCTCTTGGTCTCTTGTTCACCTTACTTCAATCTTGATCTTGTGCCTGTGCACAGTCGGGTCAACATGCCCTGGGTCTGTTGCACCGACAGAAGCCCCCAGGCCTGCCCCGAACGCGCTGCTGAGCGTCGTCAGGTTAGGGCCTAACAAGTGAACAGGCGGCGCTGCTGAAGAGGCTGGTTTCTTGAGATATGTCATTGTTCTAGATACGGGGGTACCCAGACTTGCCTGCCTGCGGCGTGGCTCCACCAACGGCCTGGTACGGCCCAGTTCCGACATCGACAACCCAAGACCCTCACGAGGGGCCAAGCCTCGCGAGGCAGACAACATCAGGACCTCCAAAGGGATTAGCCTCATTAGGCTGGCTCCTGAGGAGCGGATAGTTCTATGCAAGGCTCACCTTGCGAGGTTCGGATGACGTGAGCCATGACAACCAAGGCTAGGCGGGCGCCAGGCGGGCACCAGCGGGCGTAGTGTACCAGTTTCCTCTTTGGTGCAAAGGAGCAAGCAGCAGGCGTGGAGTCCCGAGGAAGCAGCCAAAGGTTTCCATTCCCGTGCAACGAGACCAAGACCGCCAGGACGGCAGGCGGAGGTCATCGCCAAGCCCACTTCAGCATCACGACCAAAGGCTTTTACAGGTGAAGCCCACTTTGGACACGACAAGATGTACTTGTTGTCTCCCTTCAAATTTGGCCATTGTGGGATCCCTTCCCGCCTCCATTCGGGAAGAGGACCAAGGCCACTATAAACAGCACCTACCCACCAACAAGGAGTGGATCGGATCCATTCCACCCTCACCAGCTCACCAACTAACTTGAGCCCAAAAACACGTCTCTTGAGGTTGTTCTCCACTGTACTAGTTCTTCCTCAGCCCCTCGAGGCAAATCCACCACAAAGCAGGAGTAGGGTTTTACACCGCAAGGTGGCCCGAACCTGGGTAAACTGTTGTGTCCCATTTCCTTCGAGCTCGACGAGTTAGGCTGTGAGATTAGTGAGTCGGCAGACTGGGGAGACTGAGATCTTCGCACGCACCCTAGAGTTTGAACCTCTCAAGGGTTTGTGGAACCCGTAATCCGACATTTGGCGCGCCAGGTAAGGGTGCGTTAGAGCTTCTCTTCCGCTCGATCGATTTGCCACCGCTCCACCACCTCCATGGCTGATGCTCCGAGAGCTCATGTTGAGCACTGGGTTGTTCGGCCGGCCCAGGCCGCAACGATCGACCAGGAAGATCTCCATTCCACGTTGCTCGTGGTCCGCGCGCCACCTGGCACCGTTGGTCGTGGACGGCATGGGCCGCCACCGTCCTCCCTCGAGCCGCGCCGCTGCGCGCTCTTCGAGCTACGCCACGGCAATGGCACCGCACACTCGCCGGGATCAGGCGAACATGCGACCCATGCTCATCATAGCCCGGGAGCTACTACGATACAGGCTGGCAGAAGGTGGCCGCGATGCCCTACCGGAACGGGACGCCAAGCTGCTGGAGCTACGTGCCAAGGAGCGGCACCATTCTGCGCCCTACCTACATCACAAGCTGTGGCGGGGGCGCACGCTCGCCCCCGCCATAACCACACGCCCCCTGGAGCTCCTGGGGGGCCTCTCGGCGTCACCCGTCCTACTCCGACTGCACCGCCTCCGGGCAAGGCAGACCCGGGCGGCCTTCCCTGGGGTCGCGCTAGGGCGCCAACCAACGCCCCTTGGGACCTAGAGCTAGGCCCGGAGGGCAGCGGCATGAGGCACATGGGCAGCGGCTCGGGCGCGACCAGCCAGGAGGCCTACGTACCAACCGCGATGGATCTGTGATACACGTCAAGGGAGGCCCCCAGCCTGCTCCCCACACCAGGTTGGGTGCTGGAAGCGCATGAAGTCGAGGCTCTCCACGAGCTGCCCCAGAGCTTCACCGACACCTTCAACAACGACAATCACTGGGTACAGCCGATACCTTGATACGTCTCCAACGTATCTATAATTTTTGATTGTTCCATGCTATTATATTACCTATTTTGGATGTTTATGGGATTTACTTTACACTTTTATATAATTTTTGGGACTAACCTACTAACAGGAGGCCCATCTCGAATTGCTGTTTTTTTTCCTATTTCAGTGTTTCGAAGAAAAGGAATATCAAAGGAGTCCAAACGGAATGAAACCTTTGGGAGCGATCTTTTCGGAACAAACGCAATCCAGGATACTTGGAGTGGACGTCAAGAAGCAGCTGAGGCGGCCACGAGGGTGCTAGGCACGTCCTAGGAGGGTGGGCACGCCCCCCACCTCATGGGCCCCTCGTGGCTCCCCTGACCGACTTCCTTCGCCTATATATATCTACGTACCCCGAAAACTTCTAGGAGCACCACGAAACCCTATTTCCATCGTCGCAACCTTCTGTATCCACGGGATCCCATCTTGGAGCCTTTTCCGGCGCTCCGCCGAAGGGGGAATCGACCATGGAGGTCTTCTACATCAACACCATAGCCTCTCCGATGAGTTGTGAGTAGTTTACCACAGACCTTCGGGTCCATAGTTATTAGGTAGATGGCTTCTTCTCTCTCTTTGAATCTCAATACAAAGTTCTCCTCGATCTTCTTGGAGATCTATTCGATGTAACTCATTTTGCGGTGTGTTTGTCGAGATCTGATGAATTGTGGGTTTATGATCAAGTTTATCTATGAGAAATATTTGAATCTCCTCTGAATTATCTGTTTGGTTTGGCCTACTAGAATGATCTTTCTTGCAATGGAAGAAGTGCTTAGCTTTGGGTTCAATCTTGCGGTGTCCTTTCCCAGTGAGAGCAGGGGCAACATGGCACGTGTTGTATTGTTGCCATCGAGGATAAAAAGATGGGGTTTATATCGTATTGCTTGAGTTTATCCCTCTACATCATGTCATCTTGCCTAATGTGTTACTCTGTTCTTATGAACTTAATACTCTAGATGCATGCTGGATAGCGGTCGATGTGTGGAGTAATAGTAGTAGATGCAGGCAGGAGTCGGTCTACTTGTCGCGGACGTGATGCCTATATACATGATCATGCTTAGATATTCTCATAACTATGCACTTTTCTATCAATTGATTGGCAGTAATTTGTTCACCCACCGTAATACTTATGCTATCTTGAGAAAAGCAACTAGTGAAACCTATGGCCCTCGGGTCTATTTTCTCTCATATAAGTTTCCAATCTACTTTATTTTGCAATCTTTACTTTCCAATCTATATCATAAAAATAACAAAAATATTTGTCTTATCTTATTATCTCTATCAGATCTCACTTCCGCAAGTGGCCGTGAAGAGATTGACAACCCCTTTATCGCGTTGGTTGCGAGGTTCTTGTTTGTTTCTGTAGGTATGAGGGACTTGCGTGGAGCCTCCTACTGGATTGATACCTTGGTTGTCAAAAACTGAGGGAAATACTTACGCTACTTTGCTGCATCACCTTTCCTCTTCAAGGGATAACCAACGCAGTGCTCAAGAGGTAGCAAGAAGGATTTCTGGCGCCGTTGTCGGGGAGGTCTTCGCTCAAGTCAAGACATACCAAGTACCCATCACAAACTCATCTCCCTCGCATTACATTATTTGCCATTTGCCTCTCGTTTTCCTCTCCCCCACTTCACCCTTGCCGTTTTATTTTTTGTTTCTTTTCCGTTCGCCTCTTTTTCGCTTGCCTCTTGTGTGCTCGTGTGTTAGTTCGTTTATTTCGTCGTCATGGCTAGTCCTCCTATCATCGTTAGTACTCCCGATCATGAAGTTCTTAATTTTAAACAAAGGGAGGGAGAAAATCTAAAAGATGCTTGGCATAGAATTTGCAATGCTCAAAATAGATCTACTAGGAAGCAATCTACTTCCGTCCTTCTTTGCAATTTTTACGTTGGCATTACTCCTTGGAATAGATATATCCTTGATACCATTACCGAAGGGAATTTCTTGGGTAGCCATACTTTTGATGCTTATAATGCTATCTTAGATTTGTTTGGTCCATCACCGCTTTTGGTTAATGGAACTATTTTAGCTTTATAATTATTGGAGATAAAGTTGCCACGGTTGAGTTAATTGAAAATTTGGATAAAAAGATCCAGAACCAAATTAACCAATATGGATCTAGGGTTGGAGTTACTCTGGTTTTTTTAAAAGGAACCTATAGTTAACGAAAGAATAGATCTAGATTCTATAAGAATTAGTAAACTTCAGGATATTATTAACAACTTAGGGTCTGCCTTTCCATCCGTGAAAAATACTCCAACTCCTCCTACCAAAATTGCCAAACTAATGTATGTTCCTAAAAATAAGGGTGAATCTTCTAGTAATGAAAATGTGGGTCTCAAATCAATAAGTGTTCACCCCAATTTTCTCGCTTTCATTAAGGAACCTTTTGCTACAAACGAGTCTCTTGATTTCTTGCCTAGAGGTTTAATTATTACTAAAAATAAAGAAATTCCCAATGGTTATAAGTTCTCTATTGAAGAGTTGAATACCAAAGATGGCAATACTAAGATCTATTCTCGCTTTTATGCCTAGCTAGGGGCATTAAACGATAGCGCTTGTTGGGAGGCAAACCAATTTTATTTTTGTTCCTTACTTTTTGCTCCTGTTTAGTAATAAATATTTCATCTAGCCTCTGTTTAGATGTGGTTTTATGTTTTAGTTAGTGTTTGTGCCAAGTAGAACCTATAGGATCATCTTGGGTGATAGTTAATTTGATCTTGCTGAAAAACAGAAACTTTTGCACGCACGAGAATAATTTTAATAAATCACAGATACGTGCTTTTGAGTTGATTCTTTTTGAAGTAGATCAATAGACAAATTTACTAGGACTTCCTATTTTGTTAGGATCTTTAGAGTCCTATAAGTATTCGAAAGTTGCAGATTGCTACAGACTGTTCTGTTTTGACAGATTCTGTTTTTGTGTTTTGTTTGCTTATTTTGATGAATCTATGGCTAGTATCGGGGGGTTTGAACCATAGATAAGTTGGAATACAGTAGGCTTAACACCAATATAAATAAAGAATGAGTTCATTAGAGTACTGTAAGTGGTGGTTTTTCTTTCTTGCACTAACGGAGCTCATGAGATTTCCTGTGGAGTTTTGTGTTGTGAAGTTTTCAAGTTTTGGGTAAAGATTTTACGGATTATGGAATAAAGAGTGGCAAGAGCCTAAGCTTGGGGATGCCCATGTCACCCCAAGATAATTCAAGGACAACCAAAAGCCTAATCTTGGGGATGTCCTGGAAGGCATCCCCTCTTTCGTCTTCGTCTATCGGTAACTTTACTTGGAGCTATATTTTTATTCACCACATGATATGTGTTTTGCTTGGAGTGTCTTGTATGATATGATTTCTTGCTTTTTAGTTTACCACAATTATCCTTGATGTTCACACCTTTTGGGAGAGACACACATGATTCAGAATTTATTAGAATACTCTATGTGCTTCACTTATATCTTTTCTGCTAGGCAATTTTGCTCTAGTGCTTCACTTATATCTTTTTAGAGCACGGCGGTGGTTTTATTTTGTAGAAATTATTGATGGGCATCCAAGTTGGGTATAAAATTGGTCCTAGAATGATGGGCATCCAAGTTGGGTATAGAATTGGTCCTAGAATGATGGGCATCCAAGTTGGGTATAATGAAAACTATCATAGAAAGTGCATTAAACACTATGACCGATTGGATGCTTGATAATTGTTTTGAGATATAAAGGTGGTAATGTTAGAGTCATGCTAGTTGGGTAATTATGAAATTGAGAAATACTTGTGCTAAAGTAGGAAAGTCCCATAGCATGCACGTATGGTAAAAGTTGTGTAACAAATTTGTTGCATGGGGTGCTCTTTTGATTGCCTTCCTTATGTGTGGAGGTCGGGATCGCGCGATGGTTAATTCCTACCAACCCTTCCCCTAGGAGTATGCATAGTAGTACTTTGCTTTGAGGGCTAACAAACTTTTGCAATAAGTATGTGAGTCCATGCATTATACACACTCTCACCCTTCCACCATTGCTAGCCTCTATTATGCCGCGCAACTTTCGCCGGTATCATACACCCACCATTTACCTTCCTCAAAACAGCCACCATACCTACCTATTATGGCATTTCCATAGCCATTCCAAGATATATTGCCATGCAACTTTCCACCATTCTGTTTATTATAACACGCTCCATCATTGTCATATTGCTTTTGTATGATCATGTAGTTGACATTGTATTTGTGCCAAGGCCACCTTCATAATTATTTCATACATGTCACTCTTGATTCATTGCATATCCCTGTACACCGCCGGAGGCATTCACATAGAGTCATATTTTGTTCTAAGTATTGAGTTGTAAATCAATAAAAGTGTGATGATCTTCATTATTAGAGCATTGTCCCAAGTGAGGAAAGGATGATGGATACTATGATTCCCCCACAAGTTGGGATGAGATTTCAGACTTTATAAAAATAAAAGAGGCCAAAGAAGCCCAAATCAAAGAAAGAGGCCAAAGAAGCCCACCAAAAAAATGAGAGAAAACAGAGAAGGGACAATGTTACTATATTTTTTCCACACTTGTGCTTCAAAGTAGCACCATGATCTTCATGATAGAGAGTCTCCTATGTTGTCACTTTCATAAACTAGTGGGAATTTTTCATTATATAATTTGGCTTGTATATTCCAATGATGGGCTTCCTCAAAATGCCCTAGGTCTTCGTGAGAAAGCAAGTTGGATGCACACCCACTTAGTTTATTTTGTTGAGCTTTCATATATTTATAGCTCTAGTGCATCCATTGCATGGCAATCCCTACTCACTCACATTGATATCTATTAATGGGCATCTCCATAGCCCGTTGATACGCCTAGTTGATGTGAGACTTTCCTCTCCTTTTTTGTCTTTTCACAACCACCATCCTATTCCACATATAGTGCTATATCCATGGCTTGCACTCATGTATTGCGTGAGAGTTGAAAAAGCTGAAGCGCGTTAAAAAGTATGAACCAATTGCTTGGCTAAAACCAGGGTTGTGCATGATGGGAGTATTTTGTGTGATGAAAATGAATCATAGCCTAACTATATGATTTTGTAGGGATAAGCATTCCTTGGCTATGCTATTTTGATAAGACATGCTTACTTGTTAGTATGCTTGAAGTACTATTATTTTTATGTTAATATGAACTGTTATCCTGAATCATTTGGATCTGAACATTCATGCCACACTAAAGAAAATTACATTGAGAAATATGCTAGGTAGCATTCCTCATCAAAAATCCTGTTTTTATCATTTACCTACTCGAGGACGAGCAGGAATTAAGCTTGGGGATGCTTGATACGTCTCCAACGTATCTATAACTTTTTATTGTTCCATGCTATTATATTACCTGTTTTGGATGTTTATGGGCTTTACTTTACACTTTTATATATTTTTTGGGACTAACCTACTAACCGGAGGCCCAACTCGAATTGTTGTTTTTTTTGCCTATTTCAGTGTTTCAAAGAAAAGGAATATCAAAGGAGTCCAAACGGAATGAAACCTTCGGGAGCGATCTTTTCGGAACAAACGCAATCCAGGAGACTTGGAGTGGACGTCAAGAAGGAGCTGAGGCGGCCACGAGGGTGCTAGGCGCGTCCTAGGAGGGTGGGCGCGCCCCCCACCCTCGTGGACCCCTCGTGGCTCCCCTGACCGACTTCCTTCGCCTATATACATCTACGTACCCCGAAAACTTCTAGGAGCACCACGAAACCCCATTTCCATCGCCGCAACCTTCTGTATCCACGGGATCGCATCTTGGAGCCTTTTCCGGCGCTCCGCCGAAGGGGGAATCGACCATGGAGTGCTTCTACATCAACACCATAGCCTCTCCGATGAGTTGTGAGTAGTTTACCACACACCTTCAGGTCCATAGTTATTAGCTAGATGGCTTCTTCTCTCTCTTTGAATCTCAATACAAAGTTCTCCTTGATCTTCTTGGAGATCTATCCGATGTAACTCATTTTGTGGTGTGTTTGTCGAGATCCGATGAATTGTGGGTTTATGATCAAGTTTGTCTATGAGAAATATTTGAATCTCCTCTGAATTCTTTTATGTATGATTGGTTATCTTTGCAAGTCTCTTCGAATTATCAATTTGGTTTGGCCTACTAGATTGATCTTTCTTGCAATGGAGAAGTGCTTAGCTTTGGGTTCAATCTTGGGGCGTCCTATCCCAGTGACAGCAGGGGCAGCAAGGGCGTATTGTATTGTTGCCATCGAGGATAAATATATGGGGTTTATATCGTATTGCTTGAGTTTATCCCTCTACATCATGTCATCTTGCCTAATGCGTTACTCTGTTCTTATGAACTTAATACTCTAGATGTATGCTGGATAGTGGTCGATGTGTGGAGTAATAGTAGTAGATGAAGGAAGGAGTCGGTCTACTTGTCGCGGACGTGATGCCTATATACATGATCATGCCTAGATATTCTCATAACTATGCACTTTTCTATCAATTGCTCGACAGTAATTTGTTCACCCACCGTAATACTTATGCTATCTTGAGAGAAGCCACTAGTGAAACCTATGGCCCCCGGGTCTATTTTCTATTATATAAGTTTCCAATCTACTTTATTTTGCAATCTTTACTTTCCAATCTATATCATAAAAATAACAAAAATATTTGTCTTATCTTATTATCTCTATCAGATCTCACTTTCGCAAGTGGCTGTGAAGGGATTGACAACCCCTTTGTCGTGTTGGTTGCGAGGTTCTTGTTTGTTTGTGTAGGTACGAGGGACTTGCGTGGAGCCTCCTACTGGATTGATACCTTGGTTCTCAAAAACTGAGGTAAATACTTATGCTACTTTGCTGCATCACCTTTCATCTTTAAGGTAAAACCAACGCAATGCTCAAGAGGTAGCATACCTCAGGAGCACGATTGCGCTAACCATGAACCGCAGGTGAACCCAGCCACAGCCGCCGCCAGGGCCCCCAGGGTGATGGCCCTGACGTCCGCGGGAGGAGAGCCTTGGGGCCAGCACGAGGGGAGCCCAGGAGTGGGGCCTCCCTTGCCCCGATGGAGCAAGGCGCAGCATGGAGGTAGGTCCTCTGCCGGGGAAGGCATCGGCGAGCCCTTCCCCCCCGCGGAGGGCCTCTCGGTCGCCGAGGGCGCCGCCAGCGTCCTCCTTGCCCCTTAGTCTCGTCCTGGTTTCCGGACGCCCCAATGGTGGTCAGGATTGGCGCAGGGCGGGCCCTCATCGGGCAACACGCAGCAACGCCCCGTGCCTGTGAAGGTCTTCGCTCGTGACACTCGCAGGTAATAATGAGTGGGGCTGTACACGCCCTGGAGTCTCCTGAGTGCCGCCCTGGGGCCTCACAGGGGCTCCCACCCACGTCCAAGTGGAAGCACCATGCTCCGCGCTGGCCATCGACACTGTCCCGCAATGACTATGCCCACATCCAGTGGAAGCACTTATCTCCGCGCTGGGTAGAAGACCCGAAGACTAGCTAGGCGCCGGACACGGCTATTTGCTTTCACCCCTTTTTCCGTAAACCAATTTGTTGTCTCTTGGAAACAATTTGGAGTTTTGTGTGCTTATCAAAAGAAAAACGGGGGGAACTTTTCTTGACTCATGCCGTTTTCTCGCTTTCTGACTTCGTGTTTAAAAGCAAGGCTCATGCATGCTCCCCCCCTGTGCGAGCGCCCCACGAGCGGGGGCTGGGTATGGTACGCGCGCATCGAGCATGTTTCGGCCAGCCTCGAAGATGCTAATGCCCCTCCCGGGGAGGCAGGAATACGGCCAGTACGCGCATACCTTGCCGTGACCTAGTAGCTGGCTCTTCGCGAGGCACCCCTGGGCAGGTCGGCAGGCTCCTCAGGAGGCCTAAAACCACGCGAGCCCACAGTAGGCTCACTTCAGGGAAGAGCCCTACTGCGGCATCAGGACCTGCACGAGACCTGCAGAACCAAAGATAAGTCTCAATGATTACCCCACTCCGGAACCCACATGCTCGCTGGGGCACACTCTCGGTCCTACTTCAAAAACATGACATCATTCCATGCATCGCAAGGGGCCCCCTTTTAAAAATGCTCTCACGCCCCACAAGGCTATGTCTGAAGTTTCTTTTCATATAGGTCAAAGTAAATAAGAAACACAGACATAGTTGGATGCGACGTCTTCATCATCTCCGTCCGCGCTATCATCCCCCTCGTCCTCGCCACCTGCACCGTCTCCTTCAGCTGCAATCACGGCCGCGTCATCCTCGGGAGCAAACTCCGCCACCAAGGCATCCACATTATCAACCACCCAATAGGCCAGGTTGTCCTGGATGACCATGGGCATGGGGGCTATCACAACATTAAAGTTGAAATGAGGATCACGATTGAGGAGGTGGTTGAAGACGTGCGAGAACGAGCGACCAAGAATGCCCCGGCTCCTCTCTTCAACAAGCTCACGAGCCCTCATGGTCCGATCCTCCAGGCGGGTCACGACGTTGGTGAAAAAGCAGAGGTGGATGGCGTAGTCATCCTCGTGCGGGTGAGGGCCACTCTCATCACAAATGGCACCCAAGCCTCGGTTGGCTCTGACTCTGAAGTCCTGGAGCATCAAGGCCTGCTCAAGCTGCATCGTCTAGCGACGGATCGCTTCATCTACGGTCTTCTCCGCAAGAGACGTGACGCCCTTGATCTGCTGCTGAAGAGAAGACAGATCGGCGCGAGCAGAGGTCAAGGCGGACTCGGAGGAATTCAGGGCTTCCTTTGGCGGCTCTCTCGTGCTGTTCCGCAGACTCCACCTTCGTCTTCAAGGCGACGGTCCTACCCTCAAGCTTGGCCTCCAGGAGCTCCAACTTCACGTGATATTCGTCCGCAAGAGCCGCGCGAACCCCCGCCACCTTCTGGTCGACATCCTGTTGAACCTTGGCCTCCCGCACAGCAACGACGTCCACAAAAGTGGCTGCCTGATGCTCCCTCACCTCCAGTCGTTCAAGGTCCAGCTTGTGCTCCACAGCGTCCAGCACCAGCTCCTCCTGGCGCTTTTGCATTTCTGCCTCGACAGAAAGCACCTCGCCTGGCAACGCATCCAGGGCGGCCATGCGTGCTTCGAGCTGCCGCTCAAGGGCAGCGTTTGAGGCCTGGAGTTCCCGCCCGTGCTCCTCGGCTGCCTCACGATGATGGTCAGCGGCCCTGGCTTCCTCCTGAGCCCGGGCACAGCCTGCACGGGAAATTTCAAGGGATGCCTCGGCACTGGCGCTTACTCACTCATGCTGAAGGCGCCCAAGGTTGATGGCAACCTTCAGTTGGTGCCATTCGCGCGCGAGGCAGAGATTCTCCATCTCCAGGCGAGCGTTGACGTCAGCAAGCTCTTCTCCAAGCCAAAGCAGCGCACACATCGCCTTGCCAAGAAGCTCGTGGCAGACAGCACTACGACCACGCGCGATCTCCAGTGCCTGACCAGGCCCTCCCTCCATGTCGGGAGCTGACGGGGGGCATGGAGCGTCTCGTCTACCTCCTGCGGGGGGCTTGGAGGCACGGTCCTGCTGCTTGAAGATGAGGCTGACGCTGAAGGTTCCCAACCATCGGTGGTGGCTGACGGAGGAGCCCTTGGCATGCCTCCCGCACCCCAGGCCAGGCCACGAAGCAAGAATGATGGAAGCTCCAGGCTGTAGCCCCCCAACATCGCTTCAGCCACTTGGATTGTTCCCATGCCTCACGAGGAGTCAGGCACGGGGGGCTCGAAGTCAGGAGCGGGCCTGGGGCCCCCGAGAGATGCCGCTCTTGAGGTCTCTCTGCCGCAAACGAAGGGATCCTGCGGAGCCTTAGTCAGGGAAAGACGCGACACGCAAGAAATCACAGGAATAAGGTACTTACTCATCCACGGCTATGTATTTCCTCTGCTTCAGCGGCCGGTAGGCGTCACCATTGCAGCTCGAAGACACTTTCCTCTTGCAGAGTGCTTCAAGATCAGGTGAAGCCGGCTGGGCTTCGAGGGGCGATCCCCAGCAGCTGGAGTGCTCGGCAGGGCTCCCTGGGCGGCAGCTTCAGGACCGCCAGGAAGCACATGCTCCTCAGCCACCGCCTCGGGATCGCTCCCCCGAGCCTCGGAGGCGATCGGCTCAAGGGCATCGGGTCACGCCAGCCCCTCGGTGGCCACTCCCAAGGCCCTCACGAGGACGTCAGGAGCATCAGCCTCTTGGGCAACTGGTGGCGCCTGACCTCCGGAGGTCGCCTCGGTGGCACCCGGTGGCGTGTGCCCCCCTGCTTCCACATTTGGGGCACACGCCACGGGGTGGAGAAGAAAGGGAGTCGCGATGATAGGATTCTCGCGAGGCCCTTCAAGGCCCACCGGGCACAGCCCCCACATGTCGAAGAGGGGCATCTGCTTCATGAAATCCACCTTGTTTGAGCACTGGTACAGGAGGCAGCCCTTCCCTGGAAGCGCGGCAGGCTCTGGGTCACCCGTCAGAAGCTCGAGCGCCTTGCGCAGCGTCTTGGAATGAAGCGCAGGCACTTGGAGCCTCATGGGGTCCTTGGCGCCGGTGAAGGCCCACATGGGGCTGGAATGGTGCTAGAGTGGGGCAACGCATCACTAGATGAATTCCTGCACCACCATCAGCGCCGTCACCCTGAGCTTTTTTAGCCTTATGAACAGAGTCCAGACTCGAGCAAGATGATGGTCGACAAGCTTCACGTGCCTCCAGCCATAGTTGGGCACCGCAGGCGCTCGAGGGGTAATAGTAGGGGGCTGCGCGTGCCGACGTCTACAAACAACCACTGCTTTCGGAACCCCTCCGCATCTGGCAAAAGCTCGAAGTCGATCCCCGAGCTAGCAATCACCACAACAGCCTGGAAGGCCGCGCACCCCGAGTGCATGCGGGCGTCGACCAGACGAAGCAAGATGAAATGGCGAAACAAGGCTACGGAAGGAGCGTTGCCAAGCATGGCTTCACAAAGGAAACCAAAGACGACAATGAGGATGATGGAGCGGGGATCCAGGTGCAACATATGGATCTGGTAGTGCGATATTATGGCATTGAAGAAAGGGGAGAAATGCGGAATCAGGCCCGCGAAGAGGGCGTGAAGATGGATAGGGATCTTGGTGGGGCTCATGTCACCCGCGGACCAAGAGGCAGGCCGAGCAATCGTCGCCTTCCACTTGTTGGAATCGGCAACAAGAGCTGGGCGAACCTTGGCCAGCCCCTCTCGGTTGATCACCATCGACCGCTCAAGAGTAGGTTCCAAGACCGGCGGGGATTTGGCCGGAGCATGGGATTTCCCCTTCTTCTTCCTATGTTGTGGGGCCATGGCGGAAGCAAGGAAGGGGAAAACGCTGATGGCGGATCCACGAGAATGATTGCAAGTCAGGGGAGAGAAGGAGCCAAGGCCAAGCGCGACAATCAGCAGGGGCGGACTGCACTAGCAACGATCGGCCGCCAGGCCTGTCGGATTTCAAGGCAGCATGGGGAAGTGGAGATGCCCACTCCAATCAATCACCATGCTTCAACAAGGCCGCAGGTGGTTAGGGCCCACGGCACTCCGCACTTGCCCTTTGGCTTCGCCCAGAAGCCAAGTCCGAGCGTGCCTTGGGCCCGGGGGCTACTGTTGGCGTTCTGGATATGAGGGTACCCAGACTTGTGTGCCTGCATCCCGCAGCGTGGCTCCACCAACGGCCTGGTATGGCCCAGTTTCGACATCGACAACCCAAGACATCGCGAGGGGCCAAGCCTCACGAGGCGGACGACATCAAGACCTCCAAAGGGATCAGCCTTATCAGGTTAGCTCCTGAGAAGCGGAGATTTCTATGCAAGGCTCACCTGGTCAGGTTCGGATGACGTGAGCCATGACGACCAAGGCCAGGCTGGCACCAGCGGGCGCAGTATACTAGTTTCCTCTTTGGCGCAAAGAAGCAAGCAGCATGTGAGGGAGTCCTGGATTAAGGGGTCCTCGGACAGCCAGACTATATACCTAGGCCGGACTGTTGGACTATGAAGATAAACAATTGAAGACTTTGTCCCGTGTCCGGATGGGACTCTCCTTTTCATGGAAGGCAAGCAAGGATATTCGGATATGTAGATTTCCTTCTCTGTAACCAACTCTATGTAACCCGAGACCCCTCTGTTATATATATAAACCGGAGGGTTTAGTCCGCGGGACAAGAACAATCATAATCATAGGCTAGCTTCTAGGGTTTAGCCTCTATGATCTCATGGTAGATCAACTCTTGTAATACTCATATCATCAAGATCAATCAAGCAGGAAGTAGGGTATTACCTCCATCGATAGGGCTCGAACCTGGGTAAACATTGTGTCCCCCGCCTCCTGTTACCATTAGCCTTAGATGCGCAGTTCGGGACCCCCTACCCGAGATCCGCCGGTTTTGACACCAACATTGTTGCTTTCATTGAGAGTTCTGCTATGTCATCACGATAAGGCTTGATGGCTCCCTCGATCATCTTCAACGATGCGGTCCAGGGGGAGGTTTTCCTTCCCAGACGGATCTTCGTATTCGGAGGCTTCGTACTGCGGGCTAACTCGCTTGGCCATCTGGAGCAGATCGATAGCTACGCCCCTGGCCATCAGGTGAGGTTTGGAAGCTTAAACTATACTACCGACATCCGCGGGGACTTGATCTTTGACGGATTCGAGCCCATGACAGGCGCGCCGAATCTTCACGATGGACATGACTTTGGTCTGCCGTTGGACAGTATTCAGAAGATCGCACCCGCGTTGGCGCCGGGAATCAATCCGGAGCAGATCGTGCCTTCCGAGGACGGGTGGATGGACCCCGCCACGGAGGCCGCACACTCATTGGTGTCTGAGCCGAACACTGATCCCACCTCCTATGAGAGTGGCGTCATTGGACCCCCGGACTCGTCCCCGGCTGCAGGATCTGAACCGCGTGCGTCCGTGCCTATCGAATCAGATTGGGCACCCGTCATGGAGTTCACCGCCGCGGATATTTTTCACCACTCACCCTTGGGTGATGTGCTGAACTCATTAAGGTCTCTGTCCTTGTCAGGAGACTCTTGGCCGAACTATGTCCAGCTCGAGTGGGAAGCGGACGACGAAGAAATTTGGCCCCCACCCATCACCCACTTTATAGGCACTGTCAATGACTTAACCGACATGCTTGACTTCGACTGCAAAGATATTGATGGTATGGACGATGATGCAGGAGAAGAACAGAAACCACCGCCTATAGGGCACTGGATAGCCACCTCATCATATGATATTTATATGGTGGACACCCCTCAAGAAAACAATGGCAACGAGGCAATGGAAGATAACCCCTTCGGGAAGCAATCTAGACAACGGCATCATCGGCGCCGCTCCAAGCCCCGCCATAGCAAAAACAGTGATACTGGCACAAGAGATAACAATCCGGATGGTGCCGAAGATGAAGATAATTCTGCCCAGCCAGGCTTCGAGCTAGCCAAGCAAGAGGATGGGCAAGCTAGCCCTAAAGAACAGGCAACTGTTGGAGAATCAGAGGACGATAATTACATGCCTCTATCCGAAGACGAAGTGAGCCTTGGCGACGAAGAATTCATCATGCCGGAGGATCCCGTCGAGCAGGAGCACTTCAAACGCTGGCTTATAGCCATTGGAAAAAACCTGAAGAAAAAGCAGCAACAGCTTCAAGCTGATCAAGATCTGCTAACTGACAGATGGACCGAGGTCCTGGCTGCCGAGGAATACGGACTCGAGCGCCATAGAAAATGCTACCCAAAGCGCAGGCTGCTACCTCAACTCGAGGAGGAGGATTTAAAGCCCATGCTACCAGCGCATGATGCGGCTGACCGGCCACCCCGTGGCTGCGACAAAGCGGCGTACCAGCCTGAAGTCCAGACCGCACCTTGTCGCCAATCAAACTATAATACCAAGGCCCCGGGCTACATGAAGGACCTGCGAGATGCATTGGAAAACAAAGCAGGACAGTCAAGATTGAACTACGGATCACGGGGGCGTGCCATAAGACGTGATGATGACCATCACACCGGATACAATAAACCAAAGTCCGGCCGGGCTGAATACAATAGACCGGACCCATTTGAACTACGTCGGGATGTAGCCCAGCATAGAGGCACCGCACACCGCCTATGCTTCACTGATGAAGTTATGGATCACGAATTCCCAGAAGGGTTTAAACCCGTAAATATTGAATCATACGATGGCACAACAGACCCCGCGGTATGGATCGAAGATTTTCTTCTCCACATCCACATGGCCTGCGATGATGACTTACATGCCATGAAGTACCTACCACTTAAGCTCAAAGGACCGGCTAGGCATTGTCTTAATAGCCTGCCAGCAAGCTCCATTGGCAGTTGGGAGGATCTGGAGGACGCGTTCCTTGACAACTTCCAGGGCACTTACGTGCGACCACTGGATGCTGATGACTTAAGTCACATAACCCAGTAGCCCAGAGAGTCAACGAGGAAGTTCTGGACTCGGTTCCTAACTAAAAAGAACCAAATTGTCGATTGTCCGAATGCAGAAGCCCTAGTGGCCTTCAAGCACAACATCCGCGACGAATGGCTCGCCCGACACCTCAGCCAAGAGAAGCCAAAGTCCATGGCAGCCCTCATGACACTCATGACCCGCTTCTGCATGGGCGAGGACAGCTGGCTGGCTCGCAGCAACATCACACCCAAAAACTCAGGCGATTCAGACGCCAGGGATAGAAATGGCAAGCCGCGATGGAATAGACACAAGCGTCACAATAATGGCGATAACACCGAAGACATGGCAGTCAATGCCGGATTCAGAGGCTTTAAATCCAGAAAGCGGAAAAAGGCATTCAAAAGAAATAGTCCAAGCTCGTCCAGCTTGGACCGCATTCTCGATCACTCGTGTCAAATTCACGGCACCCCCGACAAACCAGCCAACCACACAAATAGGTAATGATGGGTTTTTAAATAGGTCGGCAAGTTGAATGTCGAGCACAAGGAAAAGGGGTTGCATAGCGACGACGATGAGGAGACCCGACGCCGAACACGGGAGGACAGAAGAAATTCCCTCCCCATGTGAAAACAGTGAATATGATATACGCAGCCCATATCCCCAAGCGGGAACTGAAGCGTGCACTAAGGGATGTTTATGCGATGGAGCCAGTCGCCCCAAAATTTAACCCATGGTCCTCTTGTTCGATCACTTTCTATCGCAGGGACCATCCTACCAGTATCCGTCATGGCGGTTCGGCCGCATTGGTCCTTGACCCCATCATCGACGGATTCCACCTCACATGAGTCCTCATGGACGGTGGCAGCAGCCTTAACCTGCTCTATCATGATACAGTGCGCAAAATGGGCATCGACCCTGCAAGGATAAAGCCCACAAAAACCACCTTCAAGGGTGTCATACCTGGTGTGGAGGCCTGTTGTACAGGCTCAATCACATTGGAAGTGGTCTTCGGATCTCCAGACAATTTTCGAAGCGAGGAGTTAATTTCGACATCGTCCCCTTCCGCAGTGGCTATCATGCACTGCTCGGACGAACCGCATTTGCCAAATTCAATGCGGTACCGCATTATGCATATCTCAAGCTCAAAATACTGGGACCTCGCGGGGTTATTACAGTTAATGGAAACACAGAGTGCTCGCTCCGCATGGAGGAGCACACTGCGGCCCTCGCGGTGGAAGTACAAAACAACCTACTTAGGCAAACAACCAATACGGCGATAAAGAACCTGGACACCGTCAAGCGAGTCCGGAGTACTCCACAACAGGATCATCCGGCACGTCCAGAGCTCGACTAGCAATCCGGCCTCTGCCCTAGTCCCACTCAAACGGCGAAATCTGTGCCACGTGTACACAACTACACACTTAAAATACCCTGGGCATAGGCGGAGGCACGGCCATAACACGGTCCACAATGCGGTTCGACCGCCCTAGGACACACGCATTTGTGCACCCCTTTTTTATTTCAGGTCCCTATCTTCAGGAGGCCCTTCCGAAAGACCGGCTATCGGACACATAGCGGGACGGACACACCAGGAGGACAAGAAGCTTTGGCGTACGAGGGAATCCTTAGGTAGTCTCTGATAATGATCGTTATACCTGTCTTGCATACCCGCATACCGCCCGCTCCTGGTCAGGATGTGTCAAACAGTCCTATTCCGCTTATTGCACTACTTGTATATGTACGCTTCGACGTATCATTTGAATAACAAGGGAAAATAGTATACAGCGTCAGCTTGCTATTAAGTTTATGTAAGGGCATTTTTATCCCCAAGGTGTTTTGGTGATTGATGACAATGCTTTTGCAGACTAATCGTGTGTGTTGAGATTTTCAGAGATTCATCCTTTGGCACGAAACGATTCCCTCCCCTCGATGTTTTTTTCAAGACAGTGCAGCTCTTTCGTTTCTCTATTGGTGGACTAGTTTCGTAGGAGTCACCGTACTTTCAAGAGGGGATACGCTTTGGTAAGGCTAGGGTGGAATCAACACGTACACATCCTTATCGCACCCGTTGATCCTTCCCGCTTCAATGGAGTTCTCCTTCCCCTCCTGGCTTGCCCTGTCAAGTCCCAGCGGTAGTACCACGGGCCACGACGGTAGTACCGCTGAAGCACAACAAGCAGTAGTACCGCTCCTCAGCGGTAGTACCGCTTGCTGTCTTCCGCCGTAGTACCGCTGAGGCTCCGGGCTACTACTGCCTCGACTCGATGCCTCTTTTTCTCGTGTCAGGTTTTGCGGCACTTGCAACGGCAGTAGTGGCGGTAGTACCGCTCCCAAGCGGTAGTACCGCCCTTACCACCGTGGTAGTACTGCTCTGGGTCCAGGACCTTGCTCCCCTCATGTGCGCGGCTGTACCGCTAGGTGGGATGGTAGTACCGCTGGCTCAGCGGTAGTATCGCCCACCCAAGCGGTAGTACCGCTCTCTGCGGGGCTGCTTGGGGGGGTAACGGTTGGATTGTTCCCCCCACTATATAAAGGTGTCTTCTTCCCAAAAGTTGACCTACCTCTTCCCCCAAAATCTCCATTGTTGCTCCAAGCTCCCTTTTCGTCCGATCTCTCTCCCTAGCCAATCAAACTTGTTGATTTGCTCGGGATAGGTTGAGAAGGCCCCGATCTACACTTCCACCAAGAGAAATTTTATTCCTCCACTAATCCCTAGCAGATCTTGTTACTCCTGGGTGTTTGAGCACCCTAGACGGTTGAGGTCACCTCGGAGCCATAGTCCATTGTGATGAAGCTTCGTGGTGCCATTGGGAGCCTCCAATTAAGTTGTGGAGATAGCCCCAAACTTGTTTGTAAAGGTTCGGTCGCTGCCTTTAAGGGCACCAATAGTGGAATCACGACATCTCGCATTGTGTGAGGGCGTGAGGAGAATACGGTGGCCCGAGTGGCTTCTTGGGGAGCATTGTGCCTCCACACCGCTCTAACGGAGACGTACTTCCCCTCAAAAGTAAGGAACTTCAGTAACACATCCTCATATCCATCGTCTCCACTCTTGGTTATCTCATGCCTTTACTTGTGCAAGCTTTTTGTGTTGTATCTCTTGCTTGTGCACTTATTGTTGTTGCATCATATAGGTTGTTCACCTAGTTGCATATTTAGACAACCTACTTTGATGCAAAGTTTAATTTGGTAAAGAAAAGCTAAAAAATTGTTATTTGCCTATTCACCCCCCCCCCTCTAGTCAACTATATCGATCCTTTCAATTGGTATCAGAGCCTTGTCTATTTTTAAGGGCTTTGTCGTCCGAAGAGTATGGTTGACACCATAAACGGTGGGAGGAGGAGCACTCCGGTGTGAATCCGATCTCGTCTACGGGTGATGGGGAAACGACGGTGTCCCATGAGGAATTCAATGTGGCCTTGGGCACATTGAAAACCTCCATGACAACCAAGTTTGAAAACATGTTTAATAAATTCTTAGAAGGACTTAATCTACCTACCTCGCCATTGAAAGTGGGTGATCCCACTAACAAGGTGACGGATGCTAACTCCGACAAGGGGGAAGCTAATAGTGAGAAGGGTCCTTCTACTAGTGGTAGAAATGGCACCGGCATCTTTGCCCATGTGGAACCTCCAACTTATGGAGGACCAATTCCCTCTACTCATTTAAATCATGCCGGTCCTTCTCCTAAGATTCTGAAAAATGAGGATTTTGATTCTTGGGTGTATCGCCTTAAGCGTCATTTAAATCATGTGAATACTTATCTTTGGAGAATCATTGTAGAAGGTTTCTATCCACATGACTGAAGCAACTTCACTTCTAGAGAAGCAGTGGATAATCAATTCAATGAGAATGCTCTCTTCATCATCCAAGATGCTATCCTCCCCGAAGATCTCCCTCATCTCCGACCCCATGCCATGGCCAAAGACGCATGACAATGCATTGTGTCTCTCTATCGGGGAAGCGCAAGCATTCAATGCTCCAACTATGAAGTGGTGCAAGATGAAGCCGATGAGTTTGCAATGAAAGAAGATGAAGAACCTCATGAGCTCTTTTGGAGAGTAACCAAACTCGCGGTCTCACTCCGAGATCATGGGACCAAGGACATGGATGACAATTGGATCAAGCGCAAGTTCCTCAAGGCCATGATGCCCTACAACAAGGCCATGTCCTCCGTCATTCGTCAAAGACCGGACTTCCACTCCATGACCTCAAGTGAAGTGTTGGATGAGTTCGTTGCAATGAGCATCTTGGACAAGACCGCCGATAATGCAGTGCTCCGCTCTCAAAGGGCAAAGAAGCCCAACCTTGCCTTGAAGGCCAAGGTTATTGTGGAAGAAGAGGAAGAAGAGGAAGATGAGGAGAGCAACCCCGAAGATACAAAATATGCTTATCATGAGCACATGGCTCTTGCTTCAAGACAATTTTGGAGCAATAAGAATTCAAGGCCCAATTTGAACAAGAACAACTCAAGTGGCTTCAAGGGCAAGCAACGAGTAAGAACTTGTTACAACTATGGCAATGTGAGCCATTTTGTTGCGGATTGTCCTTACGAGAAGCGAGAAGACAATGGTGGCAAGCTCACCCGAAAAGACAAAGCCAAGTCCTTCCCCAACAAGAACAACTTCACTAAGAATACTCCTACTCGAGGGTTGGTGGTTCAAGAAGAATACCGTGAGGATGACGATGATGATGAAGATAGTGAAGCAATGGCCATGGCATCCGTTGCCATTGCCACAACTCCCCGGATGTCTCTCTTCAATTCACCCAACGAGAACATCACTGCCAAGTGCCTCATGGCTAAAGCCACCAACAAGGTAACCCCCAACATCAAAACCACCATCATTACTAATCCCTCTTTAACGGATGGCATTGATGAAAGTGAGGGGTCTAATGAGGAAGTAAATGAATTTGAGTCTTTTATGAGTAAGCTCAAGGGCAAATCCAAGAAGCACTTTGTTTCTCTCTTGGAACAACTTGGTGAAGCCAATGACATGATCGAGGCTCACGAAGAAACCATCTCTAAGATGGAAGGTCATAGTCGTGACTATGCCGATGAGACATCGGATCTCTCTAATACTCTTGAGGAAGAGCGTGGGCATTGTTTGGCTCTTGAGGAGTCACAGAACGATGACCATGCCAAGTTAAAGAAAGATCTTGATCATGCTCTTGTTGGGTCTCGTGTGCTAACTTCCGAGAAGGCTAAACTTGGGGTTGATCATGCTGGACTCAAGGAGGAGTTTGATGTACTTGACAAGGCCCACAAGGTCTAGAAGGGTGCTCATGCAAACCTCAAGGAGTCTCATGCTCAACTCCAAGTTAGGCTAACCAAGGAAAAGGCCACCTTTCCTCATATGGTATTAATTGATAATGCATATGCCACTAACCCGTGTTGTGAGCATGTGCATCTTGTGGAGGAGAATGCCAAATTGAAGGATCAACTTGAGAAAGGCCTTGTGACATGCATTCAAGGTGAGAAGAACCTCAACGACCTTTTGAGCAATCAAAAGGAAGTTGTGGCCAAGGAGGGAATTGGGTTCGCACCCAAGTCCAAGAACAAGAAGAAGAACGACAAGACCAAACGACCTCCTCCTCTCAAGCAAGCCTTTGTGAAAGTGGGAGAGGGTGCTCCTAAGGAGAATAAGAACAATGTGAAGGGTGTTGATGTCAAAAAGGGCAAAACCACCTCATCCAACAAAGTCGGCGACTTTAACCCTTCTTATGTGTTGTGTCGTGCTAGTGATGGGCATGTTCATGCTAAATTTGTTGGTTCTCCTTATGAGTACATTGAATGGTCTATTTGGGTTCCTAAGACCCTTGTTACTAACATCAAAGGACCCATTACTAAATGGGTACCTAAAACCAAGCATTGATCTCTTGTAGGTGTTTGCTTCCGGTGGGGGATCATGGTTGCTCGATAGTGGAGCAACAAATCATATGACCGGGAGCAAGGACTTGGTGGTGGACGTGCAAAAGATCCCATCTATGCCCACCAATGTCGAGTGGGGTGATGCCTCATCTTCTAAGGTATTGGGTCTTGGCAAGGTTGTCATTTCTCATGATCTAACGATCGAGAAAGTCATGCTTGTTGAGTCCCTTGCGTACAATTTACTTTTCGTTCGTCAACTTGCACTCATGGGCTTTGCCACTTTCTTTGATATTGATACCGTGGCCTTCTTGTGGAGCAAGACTCTTAAAGTAGCCTTTGTTGTGTATGTCGAGAACGATCTCTATGTGATTAACTTTTCGGAGCGACCCACTAAGACCGTGACATGCCTAATGGCTAAAGTTGATGTGCGATGGCTTTGGCATCGCCGTTTAGCCCACGTCAATATGAGATATTTGCAAAGTCTACTCAAGGGGGACCATTTCCATGGACTAACAAATGTTAGTTTTGCCAAAGATCGTGCTTGCAGTGCATGTATCGAAGGAAAGCTTCATGAGAAGGCTCACCCTCCCATGACTATCATCTACTCGAAGAGACCCTTGGAGCTCCTTCACATGGACCTCTTTGGGCCTCCATCCTTTGATAGTCTTGGGGGTAGAAAGTATTGCTTGGTCATTGTGGATGATTATTCAAGATACACTTGGGTATATTTCTTCAAGAGGAAGAGTGAAACTCAACAAACCGTCATCGACTTTGCAAATGAAGCTCAACGTCAACATGATGCAAAGATCTTGACAATAAGAAGTGACAACGCCACCGAGTTCAAGAACTACACCTTGGATGAGTTTCTTAGTGATGAGTGGATCAAGCATCAATATGCTGCACCCTATACCCCTCAACAAAATGGTGTCGTGGAGAGGAAGAACCGGACATTGATGGATGCGGCAAGGACCATGATGGCGGAGTTCAAGTCTCCATACAACTTTTGGGCTGAAGCCATCAACACAGCATGTCATGCATCAAATCGGCTCTATCTCCGCAAAGGCTTGAACAAGACTCCTTATGAAATACTTACCGGTAACAAGCCCAACCTCAAGTACTTCCGGGTGTTCGGGTGTAAGTGTTTTGTTCTCAAGAAAAGTGTTTGTTTGTCTAAATTTGAGGCTAGAGCTTATGAGGGCATATTTGTTGGTTATGCTACAAACTCTCATGCTTACCGTGTCCTCAACAATTCCATCGGACTCATTGATTAGATGTGGAACGTGGAGTTTGATGAAAATAATGGCTCCCAAGTGGAGGAAAGTGGTACTTGTGATGCAGGTGATGAAATTCCTCCCCAAGCCATAAGAAGAATGGGTGTGGGTCATATCCTACCCATTGAGGAACCCCTTGTGGCTGAAGGAGAAGGACAATGCTCCACTCAAGTGGATCCATCACCAACCCAAGACCCACACGCTTCCGAAGAACAAAGTGAAGGCCCTCAACCTCGTGAACAAGACCAAGGGAAAGATCAACCTCAAGATGGTGGTGAGCCACCAAATGATGCCCAAGGTCAAGTTCTCCCCTCGAGCAAGTTCAAGATCAAGAGCAAGCTCAAGATATAGAACAAGCTCAAGACAGCGCTCAAGATAATCAAGTTAATCCTCCTCCCTCCACATCCAAGGAGGAATTAGAGCGTCGTGCCGTGAAGATAGCTTCCAAGCTCACCACCCAGGGTCATCTCATGGAGAACGTGGTTGGAAGCCTAAGAAAGGGTGTAAGCACTCGTAGACAATTAGCAAACTATTGTGAACATCACGCGTTTGTCTCTTGTGTTGAACCCCAAAAGGTCTATGAGGCGCTCGAAGATTCGGATTGGCCCAATGCCATGCATGAAGAACTCAACAACTTCGAGTACAACAAGGTGTGGAGATTGGTGCCAAGGCCGTCGGGGAACCACAACGTCATTGGAACCAAGTGGATTTTCAATAACAAGCAAGATGCTCATGGGAACATCATTCGCAACAAGGCAAGATTGGTAGCACAAGGCTACTCCCAAGTCAAGGGTATCGACTATGGTGAAACCTTTGCTCCTGTTGCGCTCCTCGAATCCATTCATTTGTTGATTTCTTATGCTTCCCATCACAACTTTAAGTTACAACAAATGGATGTGAAAAGTTCTTTTCTTAATGGTCCTATTAATGAGTTGGTTTATGTCAAGCAACCCCCCGGGTTCGAGGATCCCTACTTCCCGGATCATGTGTATCAACTCGATAAGGCACTCTATGGCCTTAAACAAGCCCCACGTGCATGGTATGACCACCTTACCGAGTTGTTACAAGATCGTGGATTTGAGGTTGGGAAAATTGATCCCACTCTTTTTACTAAGAAGGTCAAAGGGGAGTTGTTTGTATGCCAACTATATGTTGATGATATTATCTTTGGTTCCCCTAACAAAGCTTTCAATGAGGAATTTGCCGCTCTCATGACCTCTAAGTTCAAGATGTCTTCGATGGGAGAGTTGAAGTTCTTCATTGGTTTTGATATCAAACAAAGAAGAGAAGATACCTTCATCAACCAAGCTAAATACACTCAAGACATGCTAAAAAGATTCAAGCTAAGTGATGTCAAGCTGGCTTCTACTCCAATTCCTACCAAGTGCCAACTTGACATTGATCCCAATGGTAAAGCAGTGGATCAAAAGGTATATGTCTCCATGATTGGCTCCTTGCTTTACCTTTGTGCATCTAGACCGGATATCATGTTGAGTGTGGGAATATGTGCACGGTTTCAAGCCGCACCGAAGGAAAGCCACTACGTGGCGGTCAAGCGAATCTTTCGATATTTGGCTCATACCCCAAACTTTGGCTTATGGTACCCAAGAGGAGCAAACTTAAAGCTTGAAGGATATACGGATTCCGATTGGGCGGGAGACAAAGTGGATAGGATGTCCACTTTCAGAGGGTGCCAATTTCTTGGTTGCTCTTTGGTGAGTTGGTCTTCCAAGAAGCAAAGTTGTGTGTCTCTCTCGTCCACTGAAGCAGAATATGCAGCAGCCGGTAGTTGTTGTGCACAACTCTTATGGATGAGGAAAACTTTAAAGGAGTACGGTGTCATTCGTGACAAAGTGCCTCTTTGGTTTGATAATGAAAGTGCCATCAAGATTTCTCACAACCTGGTGCAACATTTCAAGACATAGCATATTGAGATTTGGTATCACTTCATACGGGATCACATTAGGCGAGGGGAGATCGAGCTCAAATATGTCAACACTAATGATAACCTTGCAGATATTTTCACGAAGCCCTTGGATGAAGCAAGATTTCACGAGTTAAGGCATGAGCTGAATATCATTGATTCGAGCAATGTATCTTGAACCCATGCACATCCCACCAAATTCAACATGTTGTCTAGTTTAGGTGTAGGCATGTACATAGGGGGAGTGTTGTTCTCTCAATGAAGTCTCCCTCCCCCCATTATGCATAAATTGATCAAGTCTTTCACTTTAACCATCTTCGATGGTACTTGTGCTTCAAGGACGAGTTTTGGTCATGGGCCCAAGGTTAAAATCTTCGCGGCGCCATACCTCTTGACTCAAACATAGGTGGCCTCGGCCACCGCCCTCTCTTGAAGAGGTGTGTCTTGGCCCCTTGCTAGTGTGTTTGTTGCCTAGTCGTTTTGCCATTGGTTTTTCTTTTTTTTTTGAGCTTAGTCGTTTTGTCTAGATGTCGTGGCGTGCTGGGCGGTACTACTGCTGGTGGTGCGTGGTACTACCGCTTATAAGGGGTACTACCGCCCACCAGCGCGGTACTACTGCTGCGGGGCGGGATCAGGCGGTTATATCGGGGCAGGGGGAGGTTTCTTCTCCCCCATACCCATTCGCTTTGCCCCCTCGCTCCTCTTTGTATCTCCAGCAACGCCTTGCCGCGGGAGGGCTCCAGCGGATCTTCTTCTCCGAGGCATCCCTCTCCATTTCCTTCGGTGGAGTCGATCCCCATCTCGTCCTCTTGCCATGGATGCCGGTATTGCCCCTGTTCCCTCTCTCTTTTTGTCTAGATTTCAGATCTAGCGTCTTAGGGGCAATAGTGGTTGCATCTCTAGACTTTTGGCTAAATCTAGGCTTGAGTAGGGTGGAGAAGGCAACTAGACTTTTTGGATTAGCATTTGGTAGGAGTATTTTTGAATTTGGTAGGCCGGTAGTGCCGGATCTGACCACGGCAGTAGGGAACCGCTGTTTCCCCGCCTCGAGCGGTACTACCGCTCTCATTGGAGCGGTACTACCGCTTGGGCGGTACTGCCGCTTCCAGGTCGCGGTACTACCACTGCCTACCAAGTTCCATCATACTCCTACCATTCCTTGATCCTTTTTTCTGTGTGTGTTGGCTTATGCTCGTTCTCTCTGGTTGTTTTGCGTGTTCTTGTGTTTGGTTCCTGGTGATGAACATCCTGAGCATCAAGCTCACCGTGTCAACCCTGGTCGTGCCACGTCGAAGCGCTACCACACATCTGAGTCAGCAGGAGGTTCTTCTAGTGCTCCACCTCCACCTCAACTCAAGAAGAAGTCTGTTGTCAAGCCGAAGCCAATGGGCAAAACCTTGCCTCAAATGAATGCCAAGGAGTTCAGGGCAAGGCGTCGCCACAACCCTTATGAGGTAGACCAAGAACCCACTTTGGTCAACCGTCCATTCTGGAACCGCTTTCAGTTTGCCATCTTCTTTGATGTGCTCAAGGCCAAGAAGAATCTCTATGTTGATGTGCGCTCCATCGACACGGACTATATGGAGAAGGATCCTGAGTACTTTGGTGAAGCTCTTCAGATGTGCACTTGGCTGAACATTCTCAGAATCATGCAATTCAACTAGGACTATGATGCAGATATTGTGGCTCAATTCTATGCCACTGTCCATCTAGGGACTGATGAGGACAAGACTCTGACTTGGATGACCAATGGCAAGTTGCTTTTTGTCAAGTGGAAGGCATTCATGGAGTTACTTGGGGTGGAAGATCACGGGCTTGAGACTCCTGTCGGCTTTCCCCCTCACTACAACACAACCTCCACTCACAAGCAAGCTCTCTGGACCTACTGCACACTGAAGATCAACCCTGAGACTAAGAAGGAAACATATGAGCTGCCTGCCTTTCTGGACATTCTTCACCGTGTCTTCTGTGAGACTCTTTTCCCTCGCATCGGGAATCTGGATATGGTTCACTCCTATCTCGTGGACATGCTTCTCTTCTTCTAGCATGAGAAGGAAGCGAACACTAGTGAGTCCCTAGACATTTCTCATGTTATGTGGTTTGAGCTCTTATCTACTATCTCTGAGCACAAGTGCTCGATCTATGGTCCGTTCATCATGCTGCTCATTGAGAAGGCCTGGGGTCAGGTCTATCCCAAGGTTATGCTAGAGACTGGAGAGTTGGTGTCTCATGAGATCAAGCGTCTAAGGAAGAAGGAAAACTGGGGCACTCAGGTCTCTAAATCTGGGGGTACATCTTCTGCTGCTGACATGGAGACCGAGGAGGAGGCTGAGGCTAAGGATGATGATGACTATGAGCCTTCTGGGGCAGAGCCCTCTTGGGCATAGAAGCTCAAGCTCAAGATGAAGAAGCTGTTCTGCATGGAGTCTCACGGTCAGTACATGACTCATGTGGCTGAGAAGAAGGCCAGGGAACGTCACAAGGAACTCATGTGTCAGTTGCGTGCCACCATTAAGAGTGGATCTGAGGACCAGCTTACTGAGGAGGAGGAGTGGATTCAGCAGCACTGCCCGTGGACAGATTTTGATGCCGAGCAGTTCCCGATCGACAACAGCGGTGCAGACGATCCCGCTGGGATATGATGTTCGAGACCGCTTGCTCTCACCTGGAGCCGTAGCAACACTCCTTCTCTTTTTGGTGTCTTGATGCCAAAGGGGGAGAGAGTTTAGGGATTTGTGTCATTGTCGTTGTCTGTTTTGCGAGTGTGTCTTCTTTGTGGTGTGTTTTCTCGCCGTTTGCTTTGCTTGGTTTTGTGCTAGTGAGACCTAAGTTCCAGACATATGGTGTGAGACATATTCTACCTTATCTTTATATTATCATTATCTATGTCTATCTATTCCTTCCGTATCTTATGAGTTGCATGGCTATGCTGTTATATACTTTGCTCTCATATATCCTGCTTAGGTTGTTGGTCTCTAAAATGTAGGGGGAGCGTTGATCCTACTATGTGTGCCGTGCAGTCCAAAGAACTTATCTAGATAGCACACATCTAGGGGGAGCCCGTCTACACTTTAGAGTTGTGGGGTTTGCGCATGTCCTATGTCTTTTCCCGTTTGTGCAAATCCCGTATTGTCATCAATCCACCAAAAGGGGGGAGATTGTAAGGGCATTTTTATCCCCAAGGTGTTTTGATGATTGATGACAATGCTTTTGCGGACTAATCATGTGCGTTGAGATTTTCAGAGATTCATCCTTTGGCACGAAACGATTCCCTCCCCTCGGTGTTTTTTTCAAGACGGTGCAGCTCTTTCATTTCTCTGTTGGTGGACTAGTTTCATAGGAGTCACCGTACTATCAAGAGGGGATCCGCTTTGGTAAGGCTAGGGTGGAATCAAGACGTACACATCCTTATCGCACCCGCTGATCCTTCCCGCTTCAATGGAGTTCTCCTTCCCCTCCCGGCTTGCCCTGTCTGGTCCCAGCAGTAGTACCGCGGGCCACAACGGTAGTACCGCCGAAGCCCAACAAGCAGTAGTACCACTCCTCAGCGGTTGTACTACTTGCTGTCTTCCGCCGTAGTACCGCTGAGGCTCCAGGCTACTACTGCCTCGACTCGAGGCCTCTTTTTTCTTGTTTCGGGTTTTGCGGCACTTGCTGCGGCAGTAGTGGCGGTAGTACCGCTCCCAAGCGGTAGTACCGCCCTTACCACCACGGTAGTACTGCTCTGGGTCCAGGACCTTGCTCCCCTCATGTGCATGGCAGTATCGCTTGGTGGGACGGTAGTACCGCCCACCCAAGCGGTAGTATGGCTCTCTGCGGGGCTGCTTGGGGGGGTAATGGTTGGATTTTCCCCCCCACTATATAAAGGGGTCTTCTTCCCCAAAGTTGACCTACCTCTTCCCCCAAAAGCTCCATGGTTGCTCCAAGCTCCATTTTTGCCCGATCTCTCTCCCTAGCCAATCAAACTTGCTGATTTGCTCAGGATAGGTTGAGAAGGCCCCGATCTACACTTCCACCAAGAGAAATTTGATTCCCCCACTAATCCCTAGCGGATCTTGTTACTCTTGGGTGTTTGAGCACCCTAGACGGTTGAGGTCACCTCGGAGCCATAGTCCATTGTGGTGAAGCTTCGTGGTGTCGTTGGGAAAGTTGTGGAGATAGCCCCAACCTTGTTTGTAAAGGTTCGGTCGCCGCCTTCAAGGGCACCAATGGTGGAATCAAGGCATCTCGCATTGTGTGAGGGCGTGAGGAGAATACGGTGGCCCTATTGGCTTCTTGGGGAGCATTGTGCCTGCACACCGCTCTAACAGAGATGTACTTCCCCTGAAAAGGAAGGAACTTCGATAACACATCCTCATCTCCATCGGCTCCACTCTTGGTTATCTCGTGCCTTTACTTGTGCAAGCTTTTTGTGTTGTATCCCTTGCTTGCTTGTGCACTTCTTGTTGTTGCATCATATAGGTTGTTCACCTAGTTGCATATTTAGACAACCTACTTTGATGCAAAGTTTAATTTGGTAAAGAAAAGCTAAAAATTGTTAGTTGCCTATTCACCCCCCCCTCTAGTCAACTATATCGATCCTTTCAGTTTATTTGCCCCTTTTCTTCACTGCTTATTTCTTATACCCGTGCATTTTGGCACGCAATTTGCTAGGGGCTTCAATACCCCATAACCTGGCAAGATAAGTCCGAACACTTTCGATATTGCGGCACCCCGAACTTATAGCACTATATGCATCAGCTCCGAATCATGTCTTGGGTCAATAGTTGGGTTTGCCCGGCTCCTATGTTTTGGTACCTTACATTCCGCTATATCGGCTAAAGTAGCACAGAGAGAACTACTGCGATTGTGTCCCGGTTCTTGCGGACAAGCACCTCAGTAGAGAAAGCCAAAAACTGACTGTCATGATAAGGCGAGAGCTGGTCACTGTTCGAGAGGTATCAAATCCTTAAAGATTTTTTCCGCTTCAGGCGAGGAGTCGGCCTTGTCCGATTTAGGCATGTATAGCGCCCCAAGTCCGGCTTTCCGGATACTAGGGGCTTCGCCAAAATTAAAAATTGTAGACTTCCATGGCTAAGTGAGGGTGATAAAGCCGTATAGTCCGATTGCCTCGTTCGTGGCGCTAAACACCTCCTTAAAAGGACCAATAACTTGGATAAAGAGCGTTTATAATTATCCCGAACACCCCAGTACTAGTTACATGGGGGCGGAAGCCGACGACTGGCCAACTATCAAGATTTTTCTTTTTTTAAACGGCCGCATAGAAGGTAATATTTTAAATTAACAAGCCCTACATAGCGCACACGAACTGCTTTTCATAATACAGGATGACATGATTACATTCATTCAAATATCACATCCTTCGTACATTCATCCGCCACAAGGCGGGCACCCTTAATGACATTGTCATAGTACTATTTGGGGTGGCGATGTTCCTTGCCCATTGGCGGCCCCTCCGTCACCAGCTTCTCAGCGTCCATCTTGCCCCAGTGCAGCTTCACACGGGCCAAGGCCCTGCGTGCACCCTCAATACAGATGGACCTCTTAACGACTTTAAGCCACGGACATGCATTCACCATCCGCTTGACAAATCGAAGTAGCTGCTGGGCAGGGGCTCGCCAGGCCACAGCCGGATTATGAAGTCCTTCATGGCCAGTTCGGCCACCCTGTGAAGTTCGACCAATTGCTTTAGCTGGTCACTCAAGGACATCGGGTGTTTGGCCCCAATATACTAGGACCAAAACAGCTTCTCCGTCGAGCTCCCCTCCACAGCCCGGTAGAACTCTGCGGCATCAGCGATGTTGCGCGGCAGATCTGCGAATGCTCCTGGAGAGCTCCGAATTCGGGTAAGTAAAAGGGAAGTCTCCTGCACATGCTTGATTTGCATAATGAAAGCCTTACCCGCAGCTATCTTCTTGGCCGCCTCAATTTCCTGGAGGGCCTTCTGGACTTCGGACTTGGCGTCTAGTGCGCTCTGACGGGCCTTCACAAGCTCCGACTCTTGCGTCTTGGAGTCACGATCCAAAGACTCGAATTTTTTGACAAAGTCTTGAAGCTCTTGCTGGACCTCATCAACTCGCGCCTCTTGTTTTTCGCGCTCGGTGCGCTCCTTAGCCACTTTGTTTTCGGCCTCGGACAGCGCCTTCTTAAGGGCCGCCACTTCGGTCGTGGCCCCTAGAAAAATTTATCATGCTTCTATTAGCATCCACGATTTCTTCCTTTATATAACATTTAGATGGGTATTGCTTACCTTTGTTCTCCTCGAGCTGCCTCTTCACGAGGCCCAGCTCTTCTTCGGCCCGCCCCAGGCTCTGCCTCAGTCCAGAGACCTCCACAGTGGCGGCGGCGGCGGCCAACAACAAGACCTACTTATTCACATAGACATAATATGATTAGACTCCTGGGAATAATATTTGATCCTCTGTTCGGCTTCTCTTCCCGAACACCAAACAGAGCATCAGGGGCTACTGTCTACACTGTGATACTTTCTCATAATTTAAGTTACATACCTCAAAGCCTGTCAGGAGGCTGGCGCAGGCTTCAGTCAATCCGCTCTTGGCGGACTGAACTTTTGCAATCACCGTACTCATAAGAGTACGGTGTCCTTCATCAAGGTAAGTGCTCTGAAGCGCTTCCACCAAGTTATCCGATGCCTCTGGATGGATAGAGGTCATCGGCACAGACGGCTCTCCCCCCTTGGCGGGTGGCTGCATGCCTGAATCCGGAACCACCGGAGGTTTCGGCACAGTATCCGACTGGGGGCCAAGCTTGCCGTGGCCCCCCAAATCCATGGGGATCTCCCACCCCCCAGGAGCCCGGCATCGGGACTCTCGCCTTGAGGCGTCTCCAGGACTACCTCCCCCTGGCCCAGCATCCTCTGAGATAACACCTAGGTGTCATCCGCGGGCCGGGCAGTGGAAGCCGTCGGGAGCGAATAGCTATTCATCTCCGACGAGCTCAAGGACCATCCGAGGAGGGCAAGTCGATGTGTGCTTTGGGCGGACTGCACAAGCAAATTTTGACATAGTAAGTAAAGCTGAAAACATGCAAAAGGTGTTGTGGCATCCGGATACTTACGACTTCGCCAGGGGATTAGCCCTGGGTAGCCACTCCTCCTCGCTGTAGGTGGCGGTTGTGGAGTGGTCCGGAGGGAGGGTCCTTCCCCTCTTGGACCCTTCGGCCTCCCCGTAAGGGGCGGCCTTCCTTTTCTTCTCCCCCTCATTTTGGGGGAGAGGGTTTTCCACTTCCTCGTCCTCATTGTCGTTGGAGGAGTGCACCTCAGTGTCTTCGGACAATGAGTCCGGCACCACCTTGCACCGGAGACTTTTCCTGGTCCCTGTGGCCTTCTTCTTGGCCTTCTTCTCCGGCACATCATAGGGCGCCGGAACCAACATCTCCATCAGGAGAGCAGTTGCTGGATCTTCAGGCAACGGAGCCGGACAGTCGATCTGCTCCTCTATCGCCACGTATTCCTACTAGATCAGTACGGTTGCTTAAGTTCCTCCCACGAATATACTGAGGAAAGGCACATCTTGCGAAATGTAGAATGCTTACCGCATTGGCGTGGCGCTTGGCGCTGAGTCTGCGGTCCTCGGAAGTGGGAGGAGGAACTTTGCTGGACTTGAACAACACCTTCTAGACGTCTTTGTGCATCGTGTCAAAGAGCTCTTGCAGTGTCTGGTGTTGGTCCACGTCGAACTCCCACAGGTCGAATGCCCGTCTTTGACACGGGCGAATCCGGCAAAATAGCATGACTTGGACCATGTTGACAAGCTTGATATTCTTGGTTATCATGTTCTTGACGCAGTTCTGGAGTCCGGTCAGCTCCACGGATGCACCCCAGGCTAGGCCCTTCTTCTTCCAGGAGGTGAGCCGCATGGGGATGCCGGATCGGAATTCGGGGGCCGCCACGTAGTTGGCGTCGCGTGGCTCCGTTATGTAGAACCACCCCGATTGCCACCCCTTCACGGTCTCCACAAAGGAGCCTTCGAGCCAGGTTACGCTGGGCATCTTGCCCACCATGGCGCCTCCACACTCCGCCTGCTGGACGACCACTATCTTCGGCTTCACGTTGAAGATTTTCAGCCAGAGGCCGAAGTGGGGCCTGATGCGGAGAAAAGCCTCGCACACGACGATAAAAGCCAAGATGTTGAGGACGAAATTAGGGGCCAGATCATGAAAATCCAGCCCATAACAGAACATGAGCCTGCGGACAAATGGGTGATTGGGGAATCCCAGCCCACAGACGAAGTGGGCGAGGAACACGACCCTCTTGTGGGGTCCCGGAGTCGGGATGATCTGCCCTGCGTCCGGGAGCCGGTGTGCAATGTCTGCGGCCAAGTATCCGGCCGCCCGGAGCTTCGTAATGTCCTCCGCCTTGACGGAGAAGGCCATCCACTTGCCTCCCGCTCCGGACATGTTTGGATGTGCGGAGAAGGTGAGAACTGGGGCGCTGGAGCTCGAGCATGCGAGAATGGATAAGAAAAGAAGGAAGGAGGCGTGGGTGAAAGAGGAGAATTCTTATCTCTTTATAAAGGCGGTAGAAACTGTGCGCCTCCCCACTTGCCCGTTGATCACTTATTTCCCAAGCACCACGATTGATGGCGCGGTTGGGTGACCCATACCCGTATTGATGAGAATCCCGTGATAAGGGGACATGATCTCTGCTTCGATAAGACGTGCCAAGGAAACCGCCTCGCATTACGTGCAATGGCTGGTTGTGAAAAACGAATAATGACCGGTCCATGGCGTGATGTCACGCTACAAAAAGTTGTCAGCAGATTAGATTTGTGGAATATTATACTCTCTGCGGTGGAATGTGGAATTTGTTTTGCAGAGCCATACACGATCCTTGTGTCCTAAATCTTCTATGGAGTATTCGGAGAATGAACCCGCCTTGCAATGCCGAAGACAATCTGCGTGCCGGACTCATCGTCATTTAAAGCCTGGTTTAGGGGCTACTGAGGGAGTCCTAGATTAAGGGGTCCTCGGACAGCCGAACTATATACTTTGGCCGGACTGTTGGACTATGAAGATACAAGATTGAAGACTTCGTCCCGTGTCCGGATGGGACTCTCCTTTGCATGGAAGGCAAGCTTGGATATTCGGATATGTAGATTTCCTTCTATGTAACCGACTCTGTGTAACCCTAGCCCCCTCCGGTATCTATATAAACCGGAGGATTTAGTCCGTAGGACAAGAACAATCATAATCATAGGCTAGCTTCTAGGGTTTAGCCTCTATGATCTCGTGGTAGATCAACTCTTGTAATACTCACATCATCAAGATCAATCAAGCAGGAAGTAGGGTATTACCTCCATCGAGAGGGCCCGAACCTGGGTAAACATTGTGTCCCCTGCCTCCTGTTACCATTAGCCTTAGACACATAGTTCGGGACCCCCTACCCGGTTTTGACACCGACAACAGGCGCGGAGTCCCGAAGCAGCCAAAGGTTTCCATTCCCATGCAACGAGACCAAGACCGCAAGGACGGAGGTCATCGCCGAGCCCACCGCAGCGTCACGACCAAAGGCTTTTGCAGGCGAAGACCACTTTAGTTAGGATAAGATGTACTTGTTGTCTCCCTTCAAATTTGGCTATTGTGGGATCCCTTCCTGCCTCCATTCGGGAAAAGGACCAAGGCCACTATAAATAGGACCTAGCCACCACCAAGGAGGGGATCAGATCCATTCCACCCTCACCATCTCACCAGCTCACCAACTAACTTGAGCCTAAAAACACGTCTCTTGAGGTTGTTCTCCACTGTACTAGTTCTTCCTCAGCCCCTCGAGGTAAATCCACCACAAAGCAGGAGTAGGGTTTTACACCACAAGGTGGCCCGTACCTGGGTAAATTGTTGTGTCCCGTTTCCTTCAAGCTCAAAGCGTTAGGCTGTGAGTTTAGCAAGTCGGCAGATTGGGGAGAGTGAGATCTTTGCACGCACCCCAAAGTCCGAACCTCTCAAGGGTTTGCGGAACCTGTAATCCTACAACATCTTCTTTGCTTCTTTGTTAGTCTTGATTCCAGGCCGGTTCCCGGTTTCCCCGCGCGTCGTGTAAAGCCAATAGTGGTGGGGCCGCTCCAGTAATGGCTCGTGAATGACTTTAACGCACGGGGTAGAAACTGCCAATTCACTCTTCCCACTACGCCCTTATGCTCAGCCACGTATGCCGCATGCATCGCGTGGGGTAGGTAACGGAGGCGCGTGGCATGGCAGAGTATAATGGCGAGGGCCCGACTTCCTTGAACCGGTGGAGGAGGGCGGTGGTCGCCCGCTAAGTACCCAGCCCCCAGTTTCCTGCTCTCCTATAAAAGGGAGAACGGGGGAGGGGTGAAGGCATCCAACAACATCCTCTTCTTGTTCTGTCTTGCTCCATCTTGAATATTCCGGGAAGGTTATCATGTGGATGGCCTCCAGGCTTTGGCTTCAAATCCTCAGTAGTCGTGAGGGTGATTGGGAGGCGCGGCGATAAAGCTGGATGTGGCAACTCCGGCGCACTCATCGTCGTGCCGCCCGTGGCCTTGATTCAGTGGGAGGGGATGCGAATGGCACCAGCCGAGGCCCGCGGTGGGCACGAGGCGTGGTAGCCGGCCGCTCCTTGTTCTTCGTTCCTGCGTGACACAGAGGAAGGGCCTTGGGAGAGGCTTGCCGTTGGTGAAGGCAGGTTCGGGTCGTCCAGGTGTCACCATCCGCCCCTGGAGGAGGGCTGCTCGTCTTCGTACACATCTTCGGGCGTGCGGTGATTGCCAACATTAGGACCGCTGGCAACGACCATGATGTCTATGCGGGGAGCTAGAGAGCCTGGCGTTCAGTGTGGCTGACGATCCGGAGTCTTCGGGTGGTAGTGATGTGGACGACGGCAGCAACACACGACGCGTCAAGAATGGGAGCGGCCGTTCCGACGAGTCGTGTTTGCCGGTAACTCCGTGCCCTTCCACCCATTCCTCCGGCAGCGTCACCATCCGTGCCCATCCTCCGGATCCTCCTTATGCACCGGAGAGAGGCGTCGTCCTTATCCTGGGGAGGCGCCGGACTCCAGCCATGCCCGCCTTCTGCCTCTTTGACCTCGTCCTATAGGAGATGGACAAGCTTAAAGGCATCAGGGGCACTTGTCTTTTTTCAATCTTAAATCTGTAGGCATTTGCCAAATTTTAATTCAAATAATGTAATCTCTCATGTTCATGTTTGTGTTCTGTAATGATTGTACTTGTATTTGCATGTGAATGAAAAAGATAAACCTTGCCGGGAACTCACGCATGTGTACGTCCATGGAGAGGTGAGATGCCTCTTTAGTGTAAATTTACGAGTTTGTCCTGACAGGTTATCCTGTCGGACCCTCTTTTCGTCTGCCGGAGAACCTCATCTATCGGGTTACAGATAGAAGGGCCAGCCCCCCGCCAACTTCCTTTTATCAAAGGCCACTACAACCACCCTGATTAAAGCAGCGTTTAGGCCAGGGATGGGAGCACCTAAGTATAGAAGGAGCGACAAGGTCTTCTAATGCACAAGTTATAGCTTGCAGGACACGAATGGACAAGAGGTAGAACTTATCAGTTTGCCTCGCCGGGATCGCAGTGCCGGGCAATCTTCTCACTCCTTTGTCAAAGCCAAGTCCATAGTGAGAACCTGCAACTCCATGCAGATGAGAATGAGTGCAGGATGCGATCCTATCTATATGCATATGCAAATGCTCATGAAAATGCTTATGCAGTAATCTAAAATGCTCATGCATGCATGCAATCTAGGTTGCCCCCCCCCTACAGCGCTTCTTTATTTTCTCTTGCATGGAGTCATCACCCCGGCTTTGTACAAGGGGTTACATGCAACTGAGGCAAGTCCTGTACATATGGGTGGCTGTCGGGCAGGGCCCGGCAGCCTCGCGCCTTACGGGTAGAACTTACGGAGATGCTCAATATTCCATGAGTTTTGCAGCAGAGTGCCATCTCCAGTCTCCAAACAGACTGCGCCAGGTCTGGTGACTCGTACTACCCGGTAAGGGCCTTCCCACTTTGGTGACAACTTGTGTGTACCCTTGGCGGACTAAATGTTCCTAAGGACAAGGTCACCTTCCTCAAGACACCGGGAATGAACCCTACAGCTATGATAGCAACGCAAGGCTTGCTGATAGCATGCAGAACACATAGCAGCTCGGAGACAGTTCTCCTCGAGGAGCATAGCATCGTCACGCCGGTGTTGATCTTGCACGATTTCATCATAAGCAAGTACTCGAGGCGACCCATAAATGAGTTCTGTGGGGATAATTGCTTCTGCCCCGTAGACCAGGGAGAAGGGAGTCTGCCCGGTAGCTTAGTTTGGTGTCATTCTGAGGGACCAGAGATCTAATGGCAGCTCTCGATCCACCGCCTGCCGTGCTCCTGCAGCATATCAAAGGTTCTTGTCTTGAGTCCACGTAGCACTTTTGCGTTCGCCCTCTTAGCTTGTCCATTGTTCCGGTGGTGTGCCACAGAGGCGAATGAGATCTTGCGTCTGAGGGCATGAACATATTGCATGAAGGCGCGACTCGTTAATTGGGTGCCGTTGTCAGTGATGATACTTGCCGGAACTCCGAAACGCCACACCAGATCTTTCAAGAACTTGATAGCTGACTGAGAAGTCACCTTTCTCACGACAGACACTTCTGACCACTTTGTAAACTTGTCGGTGGCAACGAACAAGAATTCAAAGCCCCCGAATGCTCGGGGGGAGGGGCCGAGGATATCAAGCCCCCAGACCGAAAATGGCCATGATAGAGGGATTTTCTGAAGCGCTTGGGCAGGCAGGTGGGTTTTCTTGGAATGAAACTGATAGGCTTCACACCTAGTGACTAGCTCGACCGCATCTTGGAGGGTTGTGGGCCAGTAGAATCCTTGTCGCAATGCTTTCCCAACTAATGCCCTTGATCCAATGTGGGAGCCGCACATTCCTTTGTATATCTCAGCCATCAGTTCATTTCCTTCCTCCCGGCAGACACACTTCAATTTCACACCATTGGGCCTTCTTTTCTATAGAGTGTCATCGACAAACTGATAGATACTGGCCACCGGGTTACTCTTTCAGCTTTGTCTTGATCGCCGGGAAGCTCTCCAGTTTGGAGGAAGCAGAAAATGTGCCTTGGCCAAGTTGGAGCCTGTGGCTCAACAACGAGTACTAGCGGCACCTCCTCTATTGTGGGAGCACTGGCCTTGTGCGCAGGGTCCATGGACCCGGCAGGAGGGGGTGGTCCAGCAGGCTGCGAGAAGTTGTTTCCGGCAGGGTCTGTGCCAGGAGCGGGAGTCTCTACTAGGAGAGGCTTTCCGGTGTCCAACTTTCTCCTTTTCCGGGCCATTGTTGCTGGGATACGGAGGGCTGAGTAAGACGGAGAACAAAAGTTCCTGGTTCCACAGGAAGCTTCTGTGCAACACACATTCACAGATGATCAGCTATGTCGTTTTCTGCACAGGGTACGTGCTCTGTTTGTAATCCGTTAAAGTGCTCCTCCAATCTTCTCACTTCCTCGACATATGCCTCCATCAATGGACTTTGATAATCCTTGTTGACTTGCCTCACCACCAACTGTGAATGTCCTCGAATGATCAGCTTCTTAATTTCCAATTCTGCTGCAATTCTGAGCCCGGCAAGGAGCCCTTCATACTCTGTTGTATTGTTGGTAGCTTCTTCCCGTGCAAAATGCATCTGGACGACGTACTGAAAGTGCTCCACGGAGGGGGCAACAAGAAGCACGCCAACCCCGGCACCTTGTAGGGAAAAGGCACCATCAAAATACATAATCCATTCTTGGGCTGATTTCTTGCCGGTGACAACTGTCTCTGTCACTTCCTCATCAGGGGTTGGCGTCCATTCTGCAATACACTCTGCCAACGCCCTGCTCTAGACAGTTGAGGTGCTTTCAATCTTCAAACCAAAGCTGGATAGCTCCAAAGCGCACTCCACTATTCTGCCGGTAGCCTCTGGGTTTCAGAGTATCCGTTGCAACGGGAAACATGTAACAACCGTGATCTCATCGCCTTGGATGTAGTGGTGCAGTTTCCTTGGGGACATGATAAGACCAAAGATCAACTTTTGCACACCAGAGTACCTTGATCTAGCCCACTGTAACAAGGAGCTGACAAAGTACGCTGGGCGCTGCACCACTTTCTCCCTTGCCGCATACTTGGGGTTGTCATCATTGTCGTGCTTACTGCTGTTCTGATCCTTATCTGGCCCTGCCGGCCTCTATTCACTCTCTTTCTCATACATTTCTTGTTGTGCTACCAGGGTTGCCCTGACCACTTGGTTGGTTGTCGCTAAGTATAGCAACAACGGCTCATGGGGTTTGGGTGCAACCAGGGTAGGCACAGAGGAAAGGTAGGTCTTCAACTCCTACAAAGCTGCATCTGCTTCACGGGTCCACTTCATGGGACTTGCCTTCTTCAAAATCTTGAAGAATGGCAGGGCACTCTCGGCAGACTTGGAGATGAATCTGCTCAGCGCGGCAACACATCTCGTCAGGCGCCTCACCTCTTTGACTGCCCTTGGCGCTTGGATCTGGTTGATGGCCTTGATCTTGTCGGGATTGGCTTCGATCCCCATGTGGGGCATAAAGTATCCAAGCAGCTTGCCGGAGGGGACCGAAACACACATTTCTCTGGGTTTAGCTTAAGGTTGATTTTCTGCCGATTTGCCATCTCCTCCAAATCCTGAATAAGAGTTGCTCTGTCCTTGGTTTTGACCACAATGTCATCCATATAAGCCTAAATGTTTATGTGCATCTGGGGTTCAAAACCAATCTGGACTGCCCTTGCAAAGGTGGACACGACACTCTTTAATCTGAAAGGCATGCGGACAAAGCGATACGTACCACATGGAGTGATGAACGATGTGTCCTCCTCGTCCTCCTTTGACATGAAGATCTGGTGGTACCCAGAGTAGGCGTCCAGAAACGAGAGCAAATCACAACCTTAAGTGGAATCCACTATCTGATCAATATGCGCCAAGGGAAACAGGTCATTCGGGCAAGCCTTGTTGAGATCGTTGAAATCAATGCACAACCTCCACTTCCTGTTTACCTTCCGGACCACCACTGGGTTTGCTAGCCAAGTGGGATGTAGCACTCCCCTGACCAAACCAGCTGCCTCAAGCTTCTTGATTTCTTCTGCAATAAATTGTTGCCTCTCCAAGGCCTGCTTCTGGACTTTCTGCTTAATAGGTCTACCATTTGGGCAGACATCAAGGTGGTGCTCGATTACCTCCCTAGGAACACCGGGGATATCAGATGGTTGCCAAGCAAACACATCGATATTCGCCTGCGGGAAGGAAACGATCGCGCTTTCCTATTTGTCATCGAGGGTGGCGCTGATGGTGAAAGTACCATCAACACCAGCCAGCCCTGTCGGGACCTTTTTCACTTGTGGAGCAGCAATCTTGGATCTCTTGTTGTTGGAACACTCCGGCACGTCACCAATGGGTGCCGTGCACTCGAAGGGAGCACGCTTCCTGGACTCTTTGCCAGAGGCCCTACAATCATGTTTCTTCCCTTTGCTCTCCTTGGCGGGAACTGCTGCCTCTGCCGCGACCTCGTCCCTGTACATCTTGTCCACACAAATGATGGAATCTTTTTCATCTGATGGGATGGTTAGGACTCCTAGTGGCCCAGGCATCTTCAAGGTGTTGTAGCCATAGTGGGATGCTGCCTGGAATTAGCCAAGGCCGGGCATCCCAGGTCCCATTATACGGCAGGGGGAGATCAACTACGTCAAGTACAATCTTCTTAGTCTGGTAGTTAAGCTTTCCCCCAAACGTTATTAGCAACGTAAACTTCCCTTTAGGATGACTCCTGCCGGGGTTGACTCCTTGAAATGTGGCTGTAACCTCCAACTCTTCTTCTGCTATCTGAAGCATGCTGATAACTGTTGGGGAAATCAGATTCAGTATGGCCCTACTATCCACCAACATCTTTGTGATGTTGAGGTTGCGAATTGTTGGAGAAACCAACAAAGGCGGGCATCCTACCACAGTGGTACAGCTAGGATGGTCCTCCTCATCGAAGATGATGGGTGTAAGGGACCATTTGAGTGGCTTCCCAGCCTCTGGCGCTGGTTCCACGGCATTGACTTCTTGTGCTCACCGCTTGAGTTGGCGATGGGAGGTGTGCAAAGATACACCCCCGTCAATGCATAGGGCGTCTGTGGCCCTCTGAAACTCCTGCTTACTGGTTTTCTCTGCATCCCCTTTATCACTCTCATCATCAGAGACTCCCTTCTCCTGGCCCATGACGGGTTTTCCTTTGTTTCGAAAGGGCTTGCCGGGGCGATTTGCTCCATCGCCTTGGCCCTTACCGCCAGTGACATTCTGACCCTTTTCCTTATCACGCTTCTCATATTATGCACTCTATTTCTTGACCAACTACTCAACCTGATAGCACTCCTGTAGGTCGTGGCCCTTGGTCTGGTGGATCTTGCAATACGGCCCATCACCCTTCCCGGCCTTTTCTGCAGCTGGAGCTTCCCGACAATCGGCACACACGTCAACCTCTTTGCCGGGGGGCCTCAACCTTGGTGATCTTGCCGATAATTGGGGTGCCTGACAATTCAACAGTCAACACTGCTTTATCATTTCACTTCTTACTGTGCTTCTTTGCCTTCTTCTGACTGGTGGACTCATCATCATCCTCAGAATGAACATCACTGCAATCTTCCTCTCTAGGTAACTTCCTTCCTTCCTCCATCCGGGCACACTTATCCTCTAGGGTGTGCACCTCCTTCACAGTCTTGGGCAACCACACGTTCATCTTAGCACGAATTCGACGGTTGCGCACATTGGACTAGAAGGCAGCTATCACGGCTGCTAGATGGATATTTGGAATATTCCTATGAACTTTGCTGAATCTCTGTAAATACTTACGGAGGGTTTCTCCTTCCTTCTGTTGGAGAAGCCGCAGATCGCCGGGGCGGCCCGGCTCCTGGTGGCCATCGGTGAAAGCCCCGATGAACTCATGGCACAGGTCTGCCCACAAAGAAATGGAGTTCTCCGACAGGTGCATCTGCCAAGACCTCACATTGGAATTGAGGGTTGTCGGTGTCAAAACCGGCGGATCTCGGGTAGGGGGTCCTGATCTGTGCATCTAAGGCTGATGGTAACAGGAGGCAAGGGACACGATGTTTTACCCAGGTTCGGGCCCTCTGGATGGAGGTAAAACCCTACTTCCTGCTTGATTGATATTGATGATATGGGTATTTCAAGAGTTGATCTACCACGAGATCATAGAGGCTACACCCTAGAAGCTAGCCTATGATGATTATGATTCTGATCCCTTTTCTAAGGACTAAACTCTCCGGTTTATATAGACACCGGAGAGGGCTAGGGTTTACACGGAGTCTGTTACAAAGAAGGAAATATAATATCTGGATCGCCAAGCTTGTCTTCCATGCAAAGGAGAATCCCATCCAGACACGGGACGAAGTCTTGAGTCTTGTATCTTCACGGTCCAACAGTCCGGCCAAAGTATGTAGTCCGGCTGTCTGGATACCCCCTAATCCAGGACTCCCTTAGTAGCCCCTGAACCAGGCTTCAATCATGATGAGTCTGGCACGCAGTTTTGTCTTCGGCACTGCAAGGCGTGTTCCATCTCCGAATACTCCAAAGTAATTATTGAACGCTTAACCCGTGTCCGGATCTGGAAGATGATCTTCACATACCTCCGTAAGAGAGCATAGCATAAATCTGATCTGCTGGCAATTTTTGTACGTCGCGCCCCTGCATCGTGGCCCGGCCCAACACGAACCCTTTTTTCTTAGCCCACTTTGATACGCGTTGCGAGGCGGTTTTATTGGCACGCCCTGTCAAAAATAGAGATTGTGTTCCCCTTCTTACGGGATCTTCCATCGATACGGGCGTGCGCAACCCTACGACGACTGTTGGTATGACTCCATGTTTTTAGATAAGTCTCAAGCGGTCACGCTGAGGACGCTTGATATTCACCCCCTTTATAAAGGGGCCGAGGCCTATACCTCTTTTCCACCACCCTTGCGCCTTTTCACATCTCGAGTTCTAACACCCGAGACCCAAGCTCAAACACCCCGAATCCTCCACTATGTCCGGATCCAACCCTCAAGGCCGGTGGGTGGCCTCCTCGGTCACAGAGGAGGACATTGTGAAGCTTAGGGAGGTCGGGTATCTGACTGCCGACATCCAGCACAGGCTTCCTGCTCCAGGGCAGGTCATCCCTACGCCCGAGCCCAACGAGAGCGTCGTATTTGTTTCTCACTTCCTCCGCGGCTTGGGCCTCACCCTTGATCCCTTTGTGAGAGGGCTCATGTTCTATTACGGGTTAGATTTTCACGATCTAGCTCCGGACGCTATCCTCCATATCTCGTCGTTCATCATTGTGTGCGAAGCTTTTCTCCACGTCACTCCACACTTCGGCTTATGGCTCAAGACCTTCAATGTGAAGCCGAAGATGATTGAGGGGCGACACGTGGAGTGCGGAGGTGCCGTATTTAGCAGGAACGCCAATGCCCCATGGCCAGAAGGTTCCTTCCCAGAGGTGCCCGATTTATGGCAGCGGAGGTGGTTTTACGTCACGGCTCCCAGAGGCACAAAGTGGGTGGCTGCCCTCGACTTCCGTTCGGGCCCTCCGTCACAGCTGGCGTCGGTAGGACGGGATTGGGGGTCTGTTAGCGATGTGCCAACATTGCAGAGCCGTATCCGGGAGCTTCTTGAGAGGGACATTAGCCTTGTTAGCGTAATTCAGGTAATGCTAATCCGACGGATGTTGTCGTGCAAACGCCGGCCTCTCCGGATGTGGGAGTTCAATCCGGAGGGTCCGCGGACTATTCTGCACTTCTTCGGCCTGATGCTCGAAGGGATGTGTAAATTATTCTTTGGACCACAAGTAAAGTATGCGGACACCACCAAGGATGCGGGCCTGAGCTGCAATTGCCCAGATACCCAAGTAACTAACCCCGAAACCGAACACTTCATTTATATTTATCATAATCATTATCCTGAAAATCCTCCGCGGCCAGGTGGCTCAGCAAGGCGGAGAGAATCAGGTGTCCGGCACCACTTCCCGAAGGCTCGCCTAGTCCCACCATAGCCAAGATGCTTGGCCAGGTGCTTAGCAAAATGCCCTCAGGGAAAGACGAGGGGGAGAACGGATAAGCGGAACTTCACACATTAGGCATCCAAACTGGGGAAATTACTACCTCCCCAAAGGAGGATAGTTGGGGAGAGGAATCTAAGGCCTCCTCCCCTCGTGGGAAGAAGAGGGCCGCCTCCGAAGACTTGGAGACGGAGGTGCCCAGACAAGGGAAGAAAGCTTCACCAGGGGGCCCTGCCTCGAAGGACGTCCTTACCGCGCCATGCCCGCCAACGGGCCAGCCCTCAGCCGAGCTGTAAGTTTGTCGTAAATACGCAGGTAATGCTTCCTTTTTCAAGAGAAATAACCCGGATCCATTCTTTGCAGTCCGGCTAGCAGGTCTTCTCGACAGAGTTCGTCGTCTGGGGATCTTCTTCTGGAGATGATGGAGAGTGAGACCCCACCAACCTCTCCGCCTCATGAGGCAGACGACCCCGAGGTGTCGTCACAGAGGAGTCCAGATTTGCTGAAGCCAGAAGGTAATACTTCGGCCGCCCTGATCCCAGAGCGTTCGGCTCCCACGGGGGGTGATAAGAAGGGTCCGGCATAGTTCGGTGTCCGGCCGGACACACTGACGGGCCTTCTGGAGCAAGCTGGTCTCCCGGAGGAGCATCATTCATTAATGAGCATGGTGCTTGAGAAGATTTCATCCGCCACCAGCGGGTTGAATGAAGCTTTTATGAGCCTGCTCAGAGGCTTTGAGGTATGTAATGCATAATTTTTGACTGTGACGCATGCACGCTAGGTGTGCTCCATATGGATAGTAGCCCCTGAGACTCTGGTTGCCAGCCCTAGGCGGCAAATGGAGGATCACATTTTTAAGTAATGATCGCGTTGTACTTATGCGCATGTGTCGAAGGATTCGACAGCTGACCAGTCCGTTGAAGTTTCCGAACTGAGGAGGCAGATTGGAGTTATTGATGCCGACGTCACGCTTGTGAACGAGCGGCTTAACGAGTCACAAGGTATGTGCTCTGCTTTCCTTATTATTTATAGGAAAAAATGAAAGGAGTATAATATTGATTTGATATGCTTGGACTGCAGATGGTGTTGCTGCCATGGAAGCCCTGAGGGCGGAACTTGCCCTGGCCAAGGAACAAGCTCGGGCTAGTAATGCGGCTGCCCTAAAGGCGGCCGAAGAGTTGAGAGCCGAACAGGCTGCTCATCGCCGAAGCGAAGACAAAATAGCCGAGATGGCTGTGGAGCTGAAAAATGCCGCCAACCGATATGAGCTCCTTGAGAAGGAGAATCAGGTGAACTTGGCTGACCTGAAGAAGGCACTTGATGCGGCCAAGGAGACGCGGTCTGAAAGCAGGGATGCGCGGGAGGAGCTTCGCCAGGCCGGAGAAATCGCGGCTAGAAACCCCTACTTATTGCAGATGAAGTTTTTAGATCTGAAGTATGCTCCCCTCGATCGGCGCTGGAGCCCTGCAGACGCGTACGCGGACTTGGCGAAGAGTACGGCTGATGCGGCCAAGTTTTTCGAGGATTAAGATGATAAAGAAGTGGAAAAGCTGTTCTGGTCTCAATTCAATGCTCCCACGCGCCCATTGCCGTTGAGTGAGAAGATGGCTGCTGTGGCTGAGCTTCATAGGCTATCCGGTCTTGCAATGCGATCTGTAATAGACCTTCTTTGGCCCAAGGAGCCTAAGCCGGACAGTTATTTTGGTTTAGTGCAACAAGTCCTTGGTGCTGTATCACAGATCGATGCCATGAGGAGGTCGGCGTGTATAGAGGGTGCATGAATGGCGCTTGCCCGTGTTAAAGCATATTGGACAGATATGGAAGCCACCATCATTGCGACCCAGAATCCAGCGGGAGGCCAGGATCCGACCGAGCACTACTTGGAGCAGGTAACAGAAGGTGCTCGCTTAATTGAGGCTCAGTGCTCGAAGAATGTCATGTTCGAGTGACAAATCAGTTCATTGTAAAGACAATGCTATATTTAGTTATGAAGGCTATTTTCTACTTTTTGCCCGAAAGTGTTAGGGTGCCTCCTGTGCGGCCGTTTTGTGTATAATTTAATCTGAAAGTTAGCAGTCGTTGGCTTCAGCCCCCACGCCTACAATGCGGGGGTGTTCGCAAAAATATGCATAATCACACTTGATCCAACGTCTTGGTCCATTAAGGAGGTGATCGCACGTCGAACTAGGCAACTAGACTATATAGCTTTAACACTTTCACTTAGCCATAGGAGTTTGACGGTGGGGCTACTATGTAGCCCCTGGTACCTTCGCGTGCATCCGAATACGGGCGCGTTTGTACATGACCGAGAAACGGTCCTTCGTTAATGCGGAGGAATCCTAAAGATTCTGATAAGTCTTCGAGTGGTTGAACAGTCTCTCGCTGTATCATGACAGTCAGTTTTCGGCTTTCTCTACTGAGGTGCTCATCCGGAATAACCAGGGCACAATCGCAGTAGTTCTCCTTTGGCAGCCTTAGCCGATAAGAACGGAACGTAAGGCGGCAAACCCAGGAGCCGGGCAAACCCAACATTTGACCAAAGACATGATTCGGAGCTGATGCATATAGGGCCAAACTCGTGACGCCAAACACTCCCGAAGGTATTCGGACTTTGTAATATAAAATGGGCTGAAGAATGCCCTTTCATTATGAACCTTTCCAGGTATGTACATTAGTCTGTCGTGGCGAAATGCCAATAACGGCAGTACCCTCTGTGGATATAGTACCCATGGGATGTGTAAACAACAAGAGACAATAAAAAATGTTTACACAGGGGCTTAATCTAAAGATAAACCTTTGAGCGGGGCCCTGCTGCACATCTGCACCTTTGTCTCCGTTGTGCCGTGTCCTGGAAGGGTATCGCACGAATGGTGTCTGTAAAAAGAAAAACTCATGTAGAAGAGTATAACATAAGCGTGCGATGGATAGTAAAAGTGTGAGACATTGGCATGCTAATAAGGTCAAGCCAACTGTGGGGCTTTATTAAATATCTATAGCCCCTGGTGTCCTCTATGGGATTGCATGTATGTCACCCTAGCTCAGGTTTATCCGGGCTGCCGGACTCGTCTAACCGTGTCTGTGGTCTTAACGACCAGTCATGCTTTCCAGTATTGGAGGCCGCTTAGAGTCCGGCTGCTGTAGCCGTCGCGCATTCCCCCGCGCATGAGTAGTGCTCTGTGTTTCCGTTAACGGTGATGACGCCACGTGGACCGGGCATCTTGAGTGTAAGGTAGGCGTAATGCGGTACTGCGTTGAAGCGGGCGAAGGCCGTTCTCCCGAGCAATGAATGATAGCTACTTTGGAGGGAAGCGATGGTGAAGAGTGGTTCTTCGCTTCTGGAGTTGCCTGGGGAACCGAATGTTACCTCCAGTACAATGGAGCCCCTGCCGTAGGCTTCAACGCCTGGTATCACCCCTTCAAAGGTGGTGTTGCTTTGGCTGATTCTGGATGGGTCTATCCCCATCCCGCGGACAGTGTCCTGGTATATTAAATTAAGACTACTACCGCCGTCCATGAGGACGCGAGTGAGATGGTATCATCGATTATTGGGTCGAGCACCAAGGTAGCTGATCCTCCGTGCCGCATACTAGTCGGGTAGTCCCTGTGATCGAAGGTAATCGGGCAAGCCGACCAGTGGTTTAGTTTTGGGGCGACGGGCTCTACTGCGTATGCGTCTCTGAGCGCGCGTTCGCGCCTTCTCGTGGGTGTGTGAGTTGTGTGGATCATGTTTACTATTTTTACCTCTGGTGGGAATTTTTTCTGTCGCCCAGTGTTCGGCTGGCGAGGCTTATCCTCGTCTTCACTTGGTGTTTCCCTTCCCTTATGTTCAGCATTTAATTTGCCAGCCTGCTTGAAGACCCAACATTCTCTGTGAGTGTGGTTCGCAGGTTCGTCGGGGGTGCCATGAATTTGGCACAGTCTGTCCAGGACTTTGTTCAGACCGGACGGTCCCTCTTTGCTGCCTTTAAATGGCATCTTTTGTTGACCGGGTCGAGAGCCCCTGAATCCGGCGTTGGCCGTTGTGTTGTCAAGACTCAATTCCTTGTTTTGACGTTTGTTTTTCTTGCACCGTGGCTTCCCGTTGCCATCCCTTATTTCGGATGTATTTGGGCCGTTGGTGCCTTTACGGGCCAACCAGCTATCTTCACCTACGCAAAAGCGGGTCATAAGGCTTGTTAAGGCTGCCATTGTCATCGGCTTTTCTTGGCCGAGGTGTCTGGCGAGCCACTCGTCCAGGATATTGTGTTTGAAGGCCACTAAGGCTTCGGCATCCTGACAATCAACAATTTGATTCTTCTTAGTGAGGAATCTGTTCCAAAGCTTGCGGGCGGACTCTCCGGGCTATTGAATTATGTGACTTAAATCGTCCGCGTCCGGAGGTTGGACGTAGGTCCCTTGAAAATTGGCCCTGAAAGCATCCTCAAGCTCTTCCCAACCTCCAATTGAATTTTCGGGGAGGCTTTTCAACCAGTGTCGAGCTGGTCCCTTCAACTTGAGGGGAAGGTATTTGATGGCATGGAGGTCGTCCCCACGAGCCATGTGGATATGCAGGATAAAATCCTTGATCCAGACCTCGGGGTCTGTCGTTCCGTCATATGCCTCTATGTTCACAGGTTCAAAACCCTGTGGAAAGTCGTGGTACAGCACCTCTTCGGTGAAGCATAGGGGGTGAGCAGCCCCTCTGTATTAGGACATGTTGTGGTATACCATTGGCTGTTGTTGCGTCGAGTACTGATTCCGAACTGGTATTCGGTCGGTCTGATCGTTTTGGTGATCGTAGTCCTGCGCCGGGGCTTATCCTTTAGATCCATAGATGGACCTTGCCGCGTCGGCCTTTTTATCCAGGAGCTCACGCAAGTCGTGTGCGGCGTCGGTAGCTGTTCTATTTCGGTTACGAAGTGGTTTGTCCGGCCTCCTGGCCGTATTGTTCTTTGGTGGAATGGCCTCATCATCGAATTCTGGCAGCAGCTTGCGTTTTGGATAGCTCTTTGTGTGGCGATCGTCGCTGTACTTTTCTTTAGTGTCTAGCACTTTATTCCATCTGCGATTGAGCGTTTCCTGTGCGGCTTTTAGCCGTTGCTTCTGCTTCTCTATACTTCTCGCAGTGGCCATTAGCCTTCTGTGGAGGTTATCTCGTTCCAGACATGTTTCCGGGATGATGAGTGCATCGTCGTCCGGACTGTGCTCTTGTCCTGGGGCGGTTTGATGAATTCATCCCTCGGGATCATTGTGATTGGGCGTCTGCTCCGAGCTGTGTTCGGCGTGACCTGGCTCATCCTGCTCCATTGCTGGGTCCATATGGTCGTTGTTGCCTTCGGACTTGACTGGGGTGTCGATCTTTCTAGCGCTGTTATCGCTATTTTTACTGTTGCTGGACTTGGAGCGGCGTCTGCGCCGTTGTTTTAGCTTTTGCCCGAGGATTTTGTCTTCCGGTTTGTCGCCGTCGTCCTCCTTAGGCGTATCCACAATGTATATATCGTATGACGAGGTGGCAGTCCAGCGCCCCGTTGGTTCTGAATCATCTCTTGCGCCGACGTCCATACCGTTGGTATCATCGGAGTCAAAGTCAAGCATGTCTGATACATCGTCGATAGTGGCTATGAAGTGGGTGGTGGGTGGGCAACGGACTCCTTCGTCACCTTCTTCCCCCTTGAGCCGGACATAGTTCGGCCAGGAGTCTCCTGACAAAGAGAGAGACTTTAATGAGTTCAGCATGTCGCCAAAAGGCGAGCGCTGGAAGATATCCGCAGCGGTGAACTCCATTACCGGAACCCAACCAGATCCGGCGGTCTCGGGAGTGTATGGAGTGGAACCTACAGCCGGATACAAGTCTGGGGGTCCGGTGTCACAGGCTTCCTTGGGGGTGAGTCATGTGTTTGGCTCTACCACCGATGAGTGTGCGGCCTCTGGGGCAGGGTCCATCCACCCATCCTCGGGCGATGCAATCTGCTCCGGATTTAGGTCCGGGGCTCCTACAGGGGCAATATCTCGAGCATTGTCTACAGCAGGTCTAAGCCGTGCTCATCATGACTGTCCGGCGCTCTTGGCACAGGCTCGTCTCCGTTGAAGATCAAGTCTCCATGGATATCGGTCGTGTAGTTCAAGTTTCCGAACCTGACCTGGTGGCCAGGGGCATAGCTGTCGATCTGCTCCAGATGGCCAAGCGAATTGGCCTGCAGTGCGAATGCGCCGAACACAAAGATATGTCCGGGGAGAAAAGTCTTACCCTAGACCACGTTGTTGTTGATTGAAGGAGCCATGAAGCCTTGGAGCGACGACGCAGAGGAACTCTCAATGAAAGCACCAATGTCGGTGTCAAAACCGGCGGATCTCGGGTAGGGGGTCCCGATCTGTGCGTCTAAGGCTGATGGTAACAGGAGGCAAGGGACACGTTGTTTTACCCAGGTTCGGGCCCTCTCGATGGAGGTAAAACGCTACTTCCTGCTTGATTGATATTGATGATATGGGTATTACAAGAGTTGATCTACCACGAGATCGTAGAGGCTAAACCCTAGAAGCTAGCCTATGATGATTATGATTCTGATCCCTTTTCTAAGGACTAAACTCTCCGGTTTATATGGACACCGGAGAGGGCTAGGGTTTACACGGAGTCGGTTACAAGGAAGGAAATATAATATCCGGCTCGCCAAGCTTGTATTCCAAGCAAAGGAGAGTCCCTTCCGGACACGGGACAAAGTCTTGAGTCTTGTATCTTCACGGTCCAACAGTCCGGCCAAAGTATGTAGTCAGGCTGTCCGGATACCCCCCTAATCCAGGACTCCCTCAAGGGCCAACGGGAAGTAGTTGGCGAACACCTTCTCATCTCTTCCCCCGTCAGCCTGAACAACAATGGTGTAGATGCTCAGGAACTCTGCCGGGTTCAGCCTCCCGTCATATTTCTCAAGTTTCTCTGTCTTGAACATGCGAACGGACGCCAACAGACTTGCCACAGCTCATGGGTGAAGGTGGGGCAACCAAACTCGAAGGGCAGGGGCTAGTCAGCACCAAGAGTGGGCTCATCGATGTCAGGGGCGCCGCGCCCGTCGGGTCGGAGGATGTTGTCGCGGTGTTGCTTGACGACGCACACGTCTCCTCTTCGCCTATCTTTCGGGATTCGTCATTGGCCTGGGCGTGCTTGAGGATCAGAGGAGGCCATCGAGCCATCATCGGGGTCTTCATTTGGTCGCGTCCGTGCCGGCTGCCGTGGTGGGGATTACACCGTGGGGACGGCTTCCTCCATGCGGGCAGCGGCATGGGTTGTTGCCGTCGCTTGGGGAGGTCACGGCGGGGCATCTCGTTATTAGTCTTCGGCTACGGCAAAACGAAGCAGGCTTTGGATGGTGGCACGCCATTCGTCCATCTACTCGGCCGCCGGTGGAAATCTCAGCAGCAGCTGAGCCCGTGCCATGGCCTTCGAGGCTGTGCTTGGAATAGATGATGATGAAGTCGATCGCGTCTTGCTCGGCTTCTAATGGAGCCAGCGGTAGCAGCACTGCACCCTCGCTGTTGCGATGCAACCACCTAGGTGACAGGGCGGTGAGGCGGAGGCACTCGAGGGCCATCAGCTCTGTCGGGTGCACCGGCTCGGTCGACCTGCCCCGAGGAGAGCACACGCGCAGCAGTCGCGCCTGCGGTGAGCATGGCTTGAGGGCGGTGGCTCGCCCCAGACCGAGCACCATCAATGTGGATATTCCCGTCGGTGGGCGGAAAGCGTCCATCGAGGTGTTGCTGATGTCGTTCTCCTCTGGCATCTTCTACTCCAGCATTGGTCGCGAGGGGAGTGGTGGTGGTGCCGCCTGCCCCAACCACATCCCCGGCAGCATTCATGCCCTCGTGAGTCTCCGCGCCCCCCGCGGCGTTGGAGGTCGCGGGTAGCGGAGCCTTTGAGGTGTATGGATGAGGTGAAGAAGCCAATTTCTTCTTGGGTGCCATGGTCGATGGTGCTATCGAAGATGCACATGGCAATGAAGATGACGCGGTGCTTACGTCTTCAGGTTCGCGCAAGCGATCCCCCTACCTGGCGCGCCAAAGATGTCACGGAAAACCACAACCACCTATGGGACCAGGACGGCCCCTTGCTGGTTCGGTAGGGGGTCACGTGCACAAAGAGCAGACCAATGCAAGGCAGCATGACAGGGATCACATAGGCAGCTTTACCCAGGTTCGGGCCACCGTGAGGAGTAAAACCCTACTCCTGCTTTGGTGGATTGGTGGTGGAAAGGTGGTGGTGGTGCGTAGTACACTTGCCCGCCAGGGGTTGCTTCAGGGCCACAGCGACTAAGCGCATAAGGGGGTATGAGTGGTCTGAACCTCTAACCCTTTCTACGGTTGCCGTGGGCCTCCTTTTATAGATCAAGGGGTTACCACAGTGGCAAATTAGTCATTAGACACTGATATGATAGAAAATAGTTCTATCATACCTAACTCTGCATGCTGACAGCGTGCATTTAATGCGCTGCTTAGTGTCACATCATTGGTTGCCCGGCAAGGCTTGGTCGATTCCTTCTGCGGGTGCTTAGTGTCACATCCGCGAGTCCCGGCAGGCCCTGCCGGGATACCTTGGTCGTTTCCTTCTGCGGGTGGCCTCGCCTCTTGCCAGGCTCGCCTACCTAGCAAGGGAGGCTTCTCTCTGGATATCATCTAGCTCCTCTGTCTTAGTCTTGGTTCCCTCTGATGCTTTGAATCTCTTGGTCTCTTGTTCGCCTTACTTCAATCTTGATCTTGTGCATGTGCACAGTCAGGTCAACTGGCCCTGGGTCTGTTGCACCGACACTCCGCATCAGTGGAGCAAGCCGGCTCCAAAAGGAAGTTGTACCTGGGACGTCAGGGTGTAGCGAGAATGGCGGTTGGGAGGCGGCATCAGCCCATACTGCGGGGACCCCCGATCAGGCCGCACCGATAGTGGGTTTTCTCCCTCGCTGCTGTCGACCGTGTCTATGCAGAACATCATCCCCTTCCCCGAGCGGCGGGATCATGCCAGATCTGTGACCAGCAGTGTGGCCACCATCGCTCTATGCTTGTGAATAGAGCAACCCAAGCAAGCAGACTTGTAGCTTAGGCTCCTGCTAGTGTATATATAGTTGAGCGGTTTTCTTTTTCTCTCCATATCAACCATTTTATATTGCATACGTGTCATTGAAGAGTGAAATGATGGTTGCTTCACCTGACCAACTTACTTTGTGATTTGACTGCTCCTACATGGCCCATACACATACTCCCCCTACGTGTATGACCATTCCTGAGTCTCACTTGTACTTATCTCTATTTTCTTGCATGACACATAGACAGGATGCACAGAGGAATTTTGTTACTGCATGTTGTTACGTACTACTAGTACCTACTCCCTCCTTCTGGTTCACTACTAGTACTCCCTCCGTCCTAGCTTATTGGTACCTTTTGTACTCAATTCATGGGCTCGTTTTCCTCAGGAAATTGTCTTTACCACTGTATTAATATCGGGAATGCATGCATGAACAATGAATGATTAAACCTTGCATGCAACATTTTAACAAAGCATTAACTTATGAACATGTGAATGTGAGGGACTACAACCTCGTGCATGCATGCAATAGTAACACGTACACATGGACACAAAAACGCGTGCGACGCCCTAACGCATGCATGTCCGAGCACACGACGGAACACACACAGTCACGCTCAAGTGCTCAACCTACACATACATGCACACACATACTCAGCCAGGGTGAGCTAGTTAACATATAAACATCGAAAAATGTATATCGCTACTAGAAACAGCTTCTTTGCCGTCCGCCATGGGAGACGGCAAAGGCATAGATCCCGGACGACTAACATCTTTGCCGTCCGCCAGCAGATGGCAAACTGTCCGTCTGAACAGGTGCTAGCAAAGGCCTTCTTTGTCGTCCGCTTCCACGAAACGGACGGCAAAGGATTGTGCCGTCCGCCATCTGAGGCTAGCAGATGGCAAAGACAACGGACGGCAGTGGGGTGGCGTTAGAGCCGTTAGGGGATTAACGGCGCTCTTTGCTGTCCGCCAGCGGACGACAAAGAGCTCAGTTAGGCCAGCATTGGGAAGCTGCCACGTGGAAAGCTATGTCGTCTGCCAGACGGCAAAGATTCAAAGGTCTTTGTCGTCTGCCAGCGGATGACAAACTGTCCAAATAGGCTGCTATATATCCCCTGTTTTCGTTCATATCCATTTAACTTCACTGGAATTCACACACAGATATACATATATATATATATATATATATATATATATATATATATATATATATATTTTTTTTCACGGGCACGGCAAACATATGATGTATCCAACACATAGGTCCATCCATGAAAACATATATACATACATAAGAAACACAGTTTCATCCATACATCTTACACTAATATCACAATGTTCATCCAACACATTGTTCCATGCATCCATATAACAAGTTCCACATTATTCTTAGATACAAACGAAAAGAAGAACAGAGAAACAAGCACTCCATCCATGCAAGCTTCCATATAGTGAAATAAATCTGCAAAATGGGAAACAAGAAAGTTAGAAGAAGAAGAAGAAGAATAAGAAGAAGAAGAAGAAGAAGAAGAAGAAGAAGAAGAAGAAGACTAGAAGAAGGAGAAGAAGAAGTTTTTCTTCTTCTTCTTCTTCTTCTTCTTCTTCTTCTTCTAGTCTTCTTCTCCTTCTTCTAGTCTTCTTCTTCTTCTTCTTCTTCTTATTTTCTTCCTGTTCCTTCTTTTCTTCCTCTTCCTTGATTTTCTTCATCTTATTATGTCATTTGTGGACTAAATAGGCTAAATTATGTCATAAATGCACTTACTTCAACCCTTTAGGCGCAATCAACCACCTCTGGTCGGGGGTCATCGGCATGGGCGGGAGCTTTATACAACCACACTTGTAGACCTTCTTACCCTTCTCAACCAGCCACACTTGTATCATCATCATGTCCGGGGTTGATCGGGGTGTCAGGGTGTCGAGGTGTCGGGGTCGGGATCGGCGTGTGCTGTCAGGGTGTCGGGGTGTGGTGTCAGGGTGT
>NC_041383.1:381183971-381315531 GCF_002162155.2 Triticum dicoccoides | reverse complement strand
AGGGGCAGCGGGGGTGCAGTGGAGGTCGGGGCACCACAGGGGAGAGGTTTGGGGCGGCGGGGCGGCCGGCTACGGCAGACGAGGTCGGCAGCGGCGGTGCAGGTGTGTGGGTGGGGAGGGAATGAGAGAGTGGAGAGAAGAGACAGAGGACAAAGGCGGGACATCCGTTAATGTACCCGCCTCTTTGCCATCTGCCAACGTCGGCAAAGATTCTTGCGGACGGCAAAGAGGTGGGGCCGGTGGGCTTGAGTTGGTTAAACAATAACTGGACCCGCCCACCTCTTTGCCGTATGCTAGCGGACGTCAAACATTCTTTGCCGTCAGCCAGCGGACGGCAAAGAATTGGCTCATGGCAAAGACCTTGTTTGCCATCAGCCACATCTTTGTCGTCTGTTTTCGTGTGGCTGACGGCAAAGACCTTCTTTGCCGTCAGCCAGCAGACGTCAAAGAGTTGGCAGACAGCAAATAAGCTAAGTCTAGTAGTGTATATTGACCGTAATGAGCGTACTATGAAGTCCACTGCCATATTTTTACAAATATACAGTGACAAACAGTGTATTTATCTCGTTTCAAATTAAGCCATATTAACCGAAAAGGAGGCAGTATGGACTAGCATTACTTTGGTGTGTCCCATCAACTTGACGAACGAGGAGAAGCTTGCAGGCCAGGACAAGCTTGCGCGCGGTGGCTCACAGCACAAGGAGAAACTTTTGACTAATGCAAGCTCTCCCTCGCTCAGGAGATGGACGTGCAATAGTTCATTCGGTGTCAGATTGCCAAAAGCATACACTATACTAGTACCATTATTGTTTGGCTTCCTGAAGAGGCGAACAACCGAGCGCAAAGTTTACTACTTCGAGTACTAGTATTACATAGTACTACTAGTGCTAGCACTATACATGTATGTACTACTAGGAACTGCATGGTGGAGCGTGTGCACTATTATTTTATTTTAATCTATGATAAAGCAATCTTCAACACATTTGGTTCTCCTCGAGGGTCCTCACATGTGATAATGGAAGTTGATTGCATGGAACACTCACCACAATTCTCACTTAATTCTGGCTCCTATCCTTTTAGAAATAGGAGCACTCAGTAATTTTTTTCTACTTTTTTGCTATTCAACATGCAAACACGTCAGCAAACCTTGTGGCGCATCTTTGTGCGAACCGTGCTTGCTTCACTTTGAATGTGACCGAGAGCTGGCTTGATGAAACACCTCGGTTCCTTCTTCTTTTTTTGTGGGGTACCTCGCTTCCTAATGACCAGTCTCTTGGCCGATCGTCCTAAGAATGCTTATATATGAATAAAGCTCTCTCATTTACCCGGAAAAAGATTAAGCCTTATTAAACAAAAAGTTGGGAGTATTTACTAGCACTACTTTTTGGTGTGTCCCGTCAACTCGCAGAACGAGGAGAAGCTTGCAGGACAAGGTGAAGCTCGCTTATGCCCTCTCCGTCTACCTCAAGCCTGGTGGCTCATAGGATGAGGAGAAGCTTTTGCCTAATGCAACCTACCCTCGCCCAGGCGATGGACATGCAGCAGTTCATTCGGTGTCAGATTGCCAGAGGCATACCCTGTAGTACCATCATTGTTCGAGTTCCCAAAGAGGCAAAGAGCCAAGCACAAGGTTTAGTAGTACGAGTAGTACTACTAGTATACAGGTACTAGGAACTGCATGGTGGAGCATATGTACTCTTATTTTATTTTCATCTCTGATAAAGTACACATTTATTCGGGAGAAGTGCGGAAAATGGCAGCCTAGTAGTACTATTAAAAAAACACCGAACATGTAATGATGATATCGATCAACCATGCTCGAATATATCTTGGCCTTCGTGCGAGCCCGTCTGCGTGTTCCCGCTCCTCGTCTCTCTCAAAGAATGGGAGGTTGGCCATTTTGCCGTCAATTGAGATCGGTTTGCTCACACTCCGGTCCCACATGTCAGTGATATGCCAAGAGGAAGTGCGTTGACCGACAGGCCATATGCGTACTTTGTTTTGCACCTTCATACTACTCCCTCCGTCACAGTTTATAGGGCGTGCTTCATTCTCATGCATTTCTCTCCATGCATTTCCACCACCAGAGAGATTTTAGACGTGTTTGATTTAATGCTCAATTAATTAGGGCGTGGTAACCGCAATCAAGTCCATAATTTTCTCTCGATGTAGGTGTGTACACGTAGTGGAGTAAGTGCATACATGTGTGTACCCGGGGTGGAAGCACTGCATGCATGTGTGTACACATTTTTTCCTCTAGTAATAGACGTCGTGCTATAACTACCAATGCTATTTTTTAGGCCGGTCGCCAGCCGACTTGGTCCCAGAGATTGTTGAAGCGCGCTCTATAAACAGTGACAGAGGGAGTAGTATGAGCGGATTCAAAGAAGAGTGTATTGATGGTTGCTTCTTCCGAGCAACTTACAATGGGAAAGGTGCGTCTTATGATTTGACTGCTCATTACTCACTATTAGTACAGCACAACGATCGGGCTGAGTCTCTCATGCGGTTGTGCACTACTCCCTCCATTCTTGAATATTTGTCTTTCTACAGATTTCAACAAGTGACTACATACGAAGCAAAATGAGTGAATCTACACTCTAAAATATGTCTATATACATCTGTATGTGTACTCCCTCCTTCTAGGTGTATAAGTCATCTTAGGTTGTGCATCGCGACCAAGATGGAGGGGAAAACAAGAGAACTTAATGTTTTTCTACTAGTTAATAGCATTGCATGCAATGAATTAACCACTGCATGTCATGTTTGAAAGTCTCAAGTCATTGAAAGCATGCACGGCCCACATCTTTTATTGGTTGATATGTTACAAAACAAGAAACAAGGATGGAGTTAATGTACCATGCCTAAGTGTTTAGGGATTATTTCGTTTTCATAAGATGACTTGCACACCTACATGGAGGGAGTAGTCCATTTGAAATTTCTAAAAAGATAAATATTTAGGAAAGGAGGGAGTATAATTTGGTGCATGGCACATGGACCCAGATGCAGAAGAGGCTTCTGGCAATGCTATCAAGCTTCCAGCATTTGTTTACATAATTTACGTACTATACAAATAATTTTCCAGTGACATGAAATTGTACAATGCTCTGAGCTTTCAGCTTTTGTTTCGTGTGTCTTGCCATCCATGCTCTTTTGAAAAAATAAAATACTAACTTCCTTGCTAATGCATCTCAATGATTAGCAGATCAGAGCTAATATTTACATCACAACTGAAGACAAAGTTGTGAGAAGGTGTTAAATTAAAATTGATCCATGTTTTCATTGGCAGCAACTTCCCCCAGCTCTGTCTAAACCAACAAGGCATGTTGGGAAAAAATAGTTGTCTGGAGCATGCAACATTCAGATCATTTTGTGCAGTTCCACTAAAATAGACCTGAGCGTCCCTGTTCCAAAGATATTAAGTGTGATTACAATAATAGAGGACTATTGATGAAACAATAAACACACAAATAGAAGTCAGTCACCTTTGCAGTCTCTCTTAAGACTAACTAGTTGGAGAAGATTAAGCAAACAGTTGGAGAAAATTAGGCTCGGAGTTGGATGAGGAGGATAGAGCAAAACCAATCTCCCTTTGTGTTGTCGCACTGAAATGTGGAGAAGTTTCCCGTGTGACATTTTAGTAGAACTGCACAAAACACTCTTAAGAAAAAATTAATTTGTGCAGTTCACCAAAAGGTCACAATAGCAACAAGGTGAAATGGATAGCTATGTTTGCAAAAAAGAGGTAGGAAGGAAACAATTACTGGACAATAACTATTCATGACACATACAACAACAAAAGAAGCATATTCCTTGTCCTAAGGGAAGATAACATCACGGTAGTGTTTATCTAAAACGGTGTGAGGACGAGATTGAAGTATGGAAAGTATGGCGGACGAGCTAAGTTTTGGGCAAAGAACTAGGGAAGATCCACATGCAAGATTTTCCACATGCAGCAACGTGGGAAGATGCGCAGTGGAGCAAGGCCGGAGGGGATACCTAGGGGTCGTCGGGATGTAACTAGGAGGGTGGCAGCGGGCGGGGTCTGCCCATACTACGTCAGCGAGCAAGTGGCGTAGGCCCTACCACGCCGGAGCTTGGTCAGAGAGAACAATAGGTACCGTAGATTGGGACGTGCTGCCTCGGTGCCGTCGAACGGAGAAACAATGCACATCCTCTCTTTCTGCCGGTGGATGGGATGCGGCCGGATCAGTGACCAAAGGTGTGTGTGTGTGTGTGTGTGTGTGTGAGAGAGAGAGAGAGAGAGAGAGAGATAGGCCACCACTGCCTTGTGTGAGATACTCTGAAGAGAGACAAACCCCGACAGGCAGGCTCCATTGTATATAGTGGAGCTGACTACCTTTTTCTCCATAAAAATCGTTTTATATTCTGTGTTAGTTCCATTGAGCAATATAACTTTATTTAAAAATAACGCACCAACGCATCAAGTCGAACTTTGCTTCGTGCACGCGTGGTACACGACCTCCGTAGGTAAACAACCGCCACACACGCTCAAATTAGCACGTGGGCTGCCATTTTGCACAGAAATGAGCTCCATCGTGTACCCGTGCAGGTGTGGCTGGGCATGAAGCGTGAGTACGTGCAGTTATTCTCTTCATGTACGTACACCACCAACATGGGTTTGTGTGAGAGAGATACAAACATAGAGAGATATAGTGTGTGGGTTCGTGAGACTTTTTTGGGGGGGGAGGGGGTGAGAGATAGACAGGGAATATGTGTCGATGATGTTTCAATCAAAAAAATTAACATATGCAATGTGTGTGAAACAGAGGCCAGGATATATCATATATATAGAGGGGGCGATCCAGGAGAAGAGAGCGGAGGTATAATCGGTGTGAGGTATCCATAGAATCGAAGAGAGGGATGATGTGTGTGTGTGTGCGTGCACGCGATCAATAAAAAGTGCCATCGAATTTGTGTGTGCCCACGTCAAAGATATAGGGTGGCTGGCCTACTGCAACGTGAGAGGGGGCAGGTGCAGTTTATCTCTATGGCATGGATACATACCTACAACGCTCGACTATTGGTGTGGGGTGGGGGAAGATACCTAACTATAGAGGTACAACGGCTGGTATATGTGTGGAGGAGGAGAGAGACTTACCTTATGTATTGCGGGAGATCGATCGACATCCATGCATATGTGTAGGAGAGGAATAAGGTTGGGACAGAGACAGATCTAGAATGTCGGAGGGGTTGATGGTGGAGTTGCTTCTCACAAATGGTGGGAGAGGCCTACAAGACAAACGGAGGGCACACATGCAATATCAATAAGAGAGGGGATGTCTGCCTGTCTGTGCACGTGTGTGTGAGAGACGGGTCAGGAGGCATGCACGAATGATGAGGGGGGACAATATGGCTATGGTAAGCAGACGTAACTACATAGGAAGATAAATCATCCTTTGTTGGAGAAAGGGAGAGACATAACTCGTGAGGTACGTCGATCGATGCGTGGGGGAAAAAGAGTTATAGTCGACCTAGGTATATGTAAGGATATCAATCGATTTTACATGCATGTATGTGTTAGAAGCAAATAAGGTCCGGAGAGAAGGATGGAGAGAGAGGGATGCAGCTAGGAGGTGGTGCGAGAGGCATACTATATCGAGGGGGAAGGAGTGTGCGAGTATGAGATCGATGAATAGAGGGGTGGTAGTGAGGCATGGACGGTGAGAAGAGAAGAGGGAAAGCTTGTGTTTGTGGTAGGCACACCTGGCTAGAGAGGCATATCGATCGGTGTGTGCCGGAAAGAAGGAGCTGGGGGGCTACACACACCGTGGGTGAACGACCTACAGTGAAAGAATGTGCGTGATGGAGCTAAAGAATGCTGAGGGAGTGTGAGAGGGAGGCAGGTGTGTGCATGCATGAGAGAAAGTTAGTGCTAACTACAAAGATAAGAGGATTGTGTGGGTGTAAAAGACGAATAGAGATCATAATTCGTTATAAAAGTGGATTCGGATATTTGAAGAATATATCATAGTGTTTTAATCTGAGGCGTGCATGAATAGATATAATGGTGATACGCATGGTGTGGTTATGAACATGTTATACTACATATAATGTATAGAACATTTATTTGAATTTGTGATAATGTGTTTGCAGCTCAAGGCTAAATACATGTCATAATGTAGGGGGCGGGGCACTATACTTTGTGTGATAAACATAGTGTACATATGAAACATGGTTAAGATTATGAAGATCTAGTTAATACATCAAATGTACTATTATTTGGAATCAACATCAAGTGTATTCAAAATTTTGAATTTGAGTTCATATAGTACACATAGTTCATCTATCTCTATAGTAATCATGTGGTGTGTTGTTAAGATAATACACGAATGATGGTTTAAGTTGGCAACAATCATGATTGTAGATTCTTATTCAAATGGAGAAACGAATTCAAATTTAGTTCGAATTGCAGCGGTAGTATAGAAATTTGGAATGCACTAAAATGTTGGTATAAGTAGGTTACATGCATTATACACCCAGCGAAAAAATCTAATTGGACATAACATGGATTCATAGCTTTGAATAGCATTTGTATCGTAAAACGGGACAAGACTCTCTTTGTGTGGAGCGAATAGTTTTATCTTTTTTTGTTTTTTCATTGAGGGAAGTGCGAATTGATTTGGTACGTAAAATATTACATGTTAGGCTTGTCCCTAAAATTCAACCCGCACCTTGTTATATCCCAAAAATTCAGATATCGTGCTGCCAAAACTCGCACCTTCACAACCCGCGCCTTGTTATCCCAAAATTACAATGCGTGCGAAAACTCCCTCCAGCTGCCAAATCTCGACACGTGAAATCGCCCTTCTAACCCTGAGATGAAAGGGCCGCTAGTTCAAATCGGTGAGGGTACTTTTGTAACACACCCTACATTTCGACAAGCGCGTCCCTAAGTCATGGTTCCCCCCTCCCATCACCTCCTTTTCGCCATTTGAAATCCCCATTCGAAATCCTAGGCCGCCGTAACCTCTCCGCTCTAGCCGCGAAACCCCACCTTCCTCCGTCCGTCACCCCACCGTTGCCCAGCCAGAGCCTCGTTCCCAACAACATCGTCCACCGCAATAGCCCAACGTCCCTCATGCACCTCCCCGGATGAGGATCCGTCGTCGATCTTCTGGTCCCGCTGATTCAGCCACCCCGTCCTCTAGCTCCGAGTCCATCACGGCTGATCCATCCCCACAGCACCGCCTTAACCTGCTCCACCAGAACCACAACATCCTGACTGACTCCTCAGACAAAGCCGAGGCCTACTCGGCGCCACCAAGAGGTTGTACACTCATCGCATCGCACCTTCTCCTTAACTCGACCTCCCGGCACCAACGATGCTCCATCCCCCATCCCCATGGCACGGCTAACTCGAAGCTACTGCCGCGGGCGACATCTCCATGGTGGCTCTCCCCCAGTGCGAGGCTCCTTCGGCGGCGGTGTCCATACCAGCCGGATCTGTTGCTGCTGCTTCGGCTCTTGCTCGCTCGCGCTGCTGCTGCTTCCCCGGCTCTCGCTCGCTCGCGCTGCTGCTGCTTCATCTCTCGCTCGCTCGCGTTGCTGCTGCTTCATCTCTCGCTTGCTCGTGCCGCTGCTCTACTCTCTTCCTCGTTCATGATGTTGCTCTACTCTTTCTCTCGTTCGCGCTACTAAAGTTGGTACACAGGCTAATGCAGCTACACGAGTTGCTGCTCTGGCTCTAGTTTGCACTGCTCCTCCAGGCGCTGCTGCTCTGGCTGCTATCTGCTATAGTGTTCCCCATTGATCGCCTGCTGATTTAGATCACTGTTTCTCTACTAATAGTTTTCGAGTGGCCTAAACTACATGTGAAGCGCCTCTCTGCTATCAGTGCGTTCTGTTTCGACAGTAACATTCAGATTCCATAGTAAATTTCAGTTTCGACAGTTAAGTTCAGAGTCAATAGTTTTTACCTCATCTGTTGTAGTCAGGTGTCTTTTGGTGATGTAAATTTTACATCTATCACTTTTTGGTAATGTATTTTACATCATCTATTGGAGATGCTATTGGAATCCCACTTGAGATTAACGATGTCTATCTTGTACTGCTTCAGCCTCAACATCTTACGGCTCGCCGGAGCTGCTCCAACGATGGAACCATCCATCACAACAGAGCAGTTCCCTGGACGCCGTCTACAGATTCCTCAGATCTTCCTCCACACCTCCGACAGCCACCTGAGGCGCAAATTCTTCAGCGACCAACCCAATGATGCTAAGGACGACGCGGCTACAACAAATAGGTTGTACACTTCTCGCATCACTTATTACTCTACATTCATGTCGATCCATTAGGGCTATTTTGTTCAAAGGAAAAAAGTGAAGGAAAAACATAGCAATCGGAAATTTTCCTATGGCACTCTACTATTCAATTATTCATGCATTTTGTTGAAAGGAATGGAGCAAAACATCCACCTGGACCTACTTTTCAAAATCCTATGCATGAAAACAAGACCAAGTGCATTAGTGGCAGAATAACATTCTAACTGTACACGCTTTCATACGGTTTCACTTTAATTTGGCCATGTTTCTTTGCATTCCTCTGCTCTTCCAATTCATGTGAACCAAACACCCAAGTTGACAGATATCATGTGTTTACGGCTTCCCACGTGCATTCCTATCCTATTCCGATATTTTTCCTATCCCTGCGTTTTTAGAATCCTGCAAGCCAAAGGAGCCCTTTGTCAGGACCCCGACTCAATGCCACATAGATCTAGCATGTAACACATCATATCACTTTGGGCCTCACGCACGGTATCCCCACGGGTGTCGCCTTACCTTTGCCCGGAACCGTTTGCGCCTTTTGGCACACATATATGATAGTGTCGCTAGCATCCATATGACAAGAAGCCCGGGCTGACATGGCTAGTCATAAACCCAAAGTGGCACAAACTTACAGGGACAGGCATCCATGACCCAGCATCGAACGTGTCGGTCATCAGCGAGCGAATCCAGGCTGTAGCACTGGGCTAGCAGGACTCCGGTGAACCAGGCTGTAGCGGGCTAACAGGACTCCGGTATTCATCGCGTGACATTTCCCCGAAGGGACAGACACAGGAACGAAGAAGGACACATGCCGGCCAGCCTAAGTGTTTCGGAGCAGTAGCAAGCTACCATGGCTCAGTGGAAACACTAGGAGACATTTCCCGGTAAGAGAGGCTACTAAGGATAAACAGCTAGATAGTCAGATCCCACACATACCAAGCATTTCAATAACATACACACAATATGCTCGATATGTGCAAATACAACATGGCATCACAACATGACTCTACAACTCAAGTATTTATTCAATAGGCTCCGAGGAGCGAGATATTACAAACATGGGTCTCACGACCCAACATTCAGAGCATACAAGTCAAAACACAAGCGGAAGCTTAACATGTCTGAGTACAGACATCTATAAATGAAAAAGGCTGAGAAGCCTGACTATCTACCAGATCCTGCCGAGGGCACAAGATCGTAGCTGAGGTAACAAGCTAAACATCGAAGTCCACGCGGTACTACTAGCGATACTGAAGTCTCTCTGCAAAAACATAAATTAAGCAACGTGAGTACAAATGTACCCAGCAAGACTTACATCAGATCTATCTACATATGCATCAGTATCAACAAAGGGGGTGGTGGAGTTTAACTGCAGCAAGCCAGCTTTGACTCGGTGGCTATCCTGAACTACGACTGCAAGTAACTCTTTTGAGGTGGCACACACGAGTCCACACCCTTACAGAATTACTTCAGTTGCAGGTAGGTGTCAAAGAAAACTTTGTGTGGTTTGTCCTGCTCCTGTTGTCACGTCGTCCACCTCACCTGAGCTGCTCCATCGACAGAAGCATCCACCAAACCAGACATCATGACTAATGACCGTCTTTCGCCGCCTCAGAACTCCTTCCCAGCCGCTGGCACCCACCGCAACTACATCACCATCATCGACTCAGCAGATGAACCTAAGGAATACACGGGTCCACAAGAGAGGTCGCACTCTTTTGTTTCGGCTTATGTTATGCATTGCTTAATATTACCTGCTACTTTATCGTCCTGTTCACCTCTTGGGTGGGAAACAAATAGTAAGCCATCATCATATGTCTTTTTATTAAATTAAACTATCATCAGCCTACTATCATTATTTTTGGATCCATCCACTGGTTGTTACCATCACTTTGGATTTCTGCATGCTCTCCTTACATAATCTCACTATATTTTTTTCGTATGCATGTCGGATATTGTACATAGTCATGTTGAACATGTAGAGAAAATGAGAAGAGTTTTGCGCGACAATACAATGTCATGCAGATATCGCTCCATGGTGGGTTCAATGGCAAACCCTGCCACCCTCTCCAGATTGTAATCCAGAGGTAGATATCTATTGTGAGGTGGATTCAGATGCAGCTGACCACTCCTATTTACCCTCCAATGTGTTTGCTCTAACTTGGCATGATGATGTTGGTCATATCATGCATATATTGCCTTGTAATGCCTACTATCGACATCATATATGTCATTTGCTTATTTTAGACATGTTATGTAACGCCACATGTTTAGTTTCTATATCATATATGGGAATTAAGCAGTCTCATCTCCTTTAGCCAGCCATAATATACGTGAAATATGCAATGCCATCCTATTTAACTAGGTATCATATATTTGAATGATATCTTGCCCATCCTTTTCTTCATTACATTTCAATTTGTCAAACATGTTTGTACATTAAACTACTCTTCCTGTGAATCAGCCATTTGAGTGGGTGATGGAAAAATCTGGAGTGAAAACAAGGTCTTCAGAGCAGATAGTGCTACCCGTCGAGGCAGATCTCTTTTTGGGTCCCGATAGCTCCTCGGAGATGGATTCAGATACACATGACTAGTCCTATTCCCCCACCGAGGTGTATGCTATAACATGGCACGGTTATACTACTCATATCATGCATATGCTGTCTTGCATTGCATAGTTTAGACATCATATACACAATATTCAACACCATGTTCTTAGTTCAGACATCATATATCTGAATGCCCTCTGCCTAGCATATAAATAACATATGTGAATTAAGTCATGCGATCCTGATTACTTAGATAAAAAGTATGTGAATTATCTCATGCAAACCTGTTTACTAAAGACATCATATAATTATCTCATGCCATCCTGTTTAGTTAGTCATCATATCTTTGAATTATGTCATGCTATGCTATCTACTTTAGATAGACATCATATATGTGAAATTATGTCATGCTATCCTTTTTAGTTAAACAATATACATGTCAACTATTTCATGCCCTCCTTTTTCCACACTATCTACTGCATCTGTCTCTCATACAAGGTCTGCGCATTCAACTCTGTTTCCTGTTTATCAACCATTTGAATTGGAGCGGGTGATGACCGTATCTAGCGGAGTAAAAACACGGTCTTTAAATAAAACAGTGCTACCTCTTGGTGGAGATAGCACCCCAGTTGTATATGCACGAGAACCAGCCCTACCACAAAAAACCCAGACTATCGCAGATTGTACCCCTATTGCGATGGACACAGAACCAGCTTCACCCCATCTAACCCCAACCCCAACAGGTAGTAACCAAGTTCCTGACACAGCACCATCTCCACCACAAAGCTCCCAAACAAGAGCAGTTAGTAAGGTAGCTCATGTGCTGTCGGTGTACTAGAATAGGGGTACCCTAGTACCCCGAACTTGTGCACGGGCAGTCGCAGCACCCCGTGGCAAGGCTTGCCGGGCGACCGCCAAGGTCCTCCGTGGTTCCTTTGGAGCCATTCAAGAACAAAGTATTTAAGCCAAGGAGACAAGGCCCCGGCAAGAGGAGCTTGCCGGGAAGGCCAACCAAGGCATCCCAAGGAACTTGCCGCGACACGCCACGCGTCCCGGCAAGGCAACAAGGCCCCGGCAAGAGGAGCTTGCCGGGAAGACCAGCTAAGGCATCTCGAGGCCCGGTGAGCGACAAGCTTCCGGACCCGACAAGACAACGGCCGCGGCAAGGCGCTTGCCGCGGCAGGCGGCCACTCTGTGCCCACGCTCCAGCGCATCCACCAACGTGTCGCTCTGGGGGCCTTCCCACGCGCGCGTGGCAGGTGGCTGTGCAGCCAGTGGTGCGCAGTGGCATGCGAAGCTGACAAGATCGCCATCGTGGCGAGTGGTGGCGCCCCTGACGGTCCTTTTCTGCACTGTTTGGGCTACACAGACGGGCATTTAATGCCCTTGTCCCCTGCCATCAGGGTTAGGTAGGATACATTGTACAGGTAGCTGTACCAACCACCCCTCTTTTTACACTTTTACCCTTCTCTGCGTTGCCACCTATCGGTGACCCCTTTAGCGTATAAAAGGAGGCCCATGCGCAACGTAGAAGGGGTTCGACTCATTCGTAAGCCAGAAAACACTTAGCTCTCTCGAGCTAGAACATAATAGAATCAGACAAGCAGCAGTAGGAGTATTATCTCTCCGGAGAGCTCCGAAGCTGGGTAAACTGCTCGTGTGCTTCGCCTCGATCTGCTCTTTGTGCGGCCTCCGCCCCCTGCCGAACCGAAAGTGGCTCGGTCCGCCGGCCCCATAGGTGTTCGTGGATCAGTTTCCCCAACATCTTTGGCGCGCCAGGTAGGGGGCGTCGAGATTGCGTGAACCTGATCCGGTGTTCACACGAGCTAGATCTTCATTTTCTTCATCAACATGCCACCGAAGAAGAAAGCTTCGGAGGCAGCTGTTCCGTCCGCGTCGATCCCGCCGCCACCAGAGCAAACGGGTGGTGGGGTAGACGTCGGCGGAAGGACGGACGTCGATGAGGAAGCTCACGGCGCTGCCAAGTCCAAGGGCAAGGCGGCGCAGACCTCGACGTCCGCGCTTGTTCCGCGCCCATCCCAGGAGGCGCAGGACCGACATCGTCATGGTAATCACAGTACCATATGTTTGTTGGGCCAAGATCAAGCTGGTGGATCCCGGGGCGCTCAAGACCAGCATGTACGCCAGCGTACCAGCACGAGCGAGACGCGGTCGCCCGGACGGGATAATGCTCCTTCTAATATAGTTAGAAGTCCGAGCACATCCCGCTCCTCGCGCCGTCCGCCACTGCCACCCACCACTCCGCCAGAAGCTTTGGCACGAGCTCAACTGCTCCTGGATTACCCTCTGACGTTGGACAAGATCGACGAATGGAGGGCCACCATTCAGAGTCTCATTGGCTACGCCAACGGCGACACTCCACGGCAGCCGAGCGCGTCGCTGCCGCGGCAGGGTTGCCAGGCGCGAGCTGGTGGCGACGAAACTGGTGGGGGTGCAACCACCATGCAATCACCACCCCGAAGGCCAAGATCGCCGACTCGCCGGATCCACCTCCACAGCGACTCCACCGCATTGTCGGATCCACGAGCTCGTCGCGATCAGCGCCAAGTTCTTCACGATCGACAACAAGAAGACACTCGTACTCGCAGCGAGTGCCAAAGAGAAGCGCGACGTCAATCCGACAAGCGCGCTGGGCCCTCTGTTGACATGCATGCGCCAGGGGAAACAGGCGATCTGCCGTACGCGTGTTGCCCTGCGTTCACTCGTGAGCTGCGGCAAGTCCAGTGGCCCAGCACGAAGAACTTCAAGCCAGACGTACCGGAGAAGTACGATGGCAAGACGCATCCGTCGGAGTTCCTCAGCATCTACACCATTGCGGTGCAGGCTGCCGGGGGACGGGACGACAAGATCCTTGCCAACTACTTCCCGCTGGTGCTCAAGCCCAACGTCAGATCCTAGCTCATGCACTTGCCAGTCAACTCCATATCCTCTTGGGCCGATCTATGCCATTAGTTTGTCGGCGCCTTCACAGGCGGCCACAAGCCTCATGGCCAAGAGAGTGACCTTCATCTGCTCGCCCAGAAGGAAGGAGAGCCCCTGCGCAAGTACATTCAGAGATTCAGCAGTGTACAGCACAACATCCCAGACATCCACCCTGCCGCGGTGATCAGCGCGTTCCATCAGAACGTGCGAAACCGCAGGATGCGGGAGGAAATGGCGATGTGCAAGATCAGAGACGTCAGTGAGCTATATGCCCTGGCCGACAAGTGCGCACGTGCTGAGGAAGGGAGGAGACTCCCCGGAGAGAACATAGGAGCAGGGGGATCTGACAGTGATGATGCTGCCCCGGCAAAGAAAAGCCGGCGGCAAAACAACAGGAGGAAGAAAGGAAAAGAGGTGCTAGTTGTTGAGCAGTCCGGCAACGGTGGTGGCGCCAAGAAAGCCAAAGCTGGTGACTCCGGCAAGGAGATTACCGTAGAGGCTGTGGCAGTCGCCGACAAGCAGGACGGCACCAACAAGCAGTATTGCAAGATCCACCGCACCAAGGGCCATGACCTCCAGAGCTGCAAGAAGGTCGAGCAGCTTGTTGAGCAACAGAAAGCTGAATACGAGCGGCACGACAAGGAGAAGGCCCAGGAAGGTGCTGGAGGATCCGGCAAGAAACGTCCCGGCCGAGGAGGACGCCGCGGCAAGGCCAAGCAGCGGCAAGGAGACAGACCACCTCGCGGCCGCGACAAGGATGAAGATGACGACGACGATGAAGACATGGATGATGAGGAGACTGATGAGCAGGAGTTCCAGAAAGCCACAGAGGTCTTGTGCGTTGACGGCGGTGCTTCTCTGCATACTTCGCACCGCCAGCTCAAGCAGTGGGTGTGGGAAGTTAATGCAGCAGAACCACCCGTCGAATCATGCAAGCCTCTGAAATGGTCCAGCACGCCTATCATCTTTGATATTGAGGACCACCCTGATCGCATAACTGCGGTCGGGTGCTTGCCGATGTTGGTTTCACCAACTATCCGCAACCTCAAGGTCACTAAGATGTTAGTTGACGGCGGGGCCGGCTTGAACCTGATCTCCTCCGCGGTGCTCCAGAAACTCCAGATCCCTGACAGCGAGCTCGAAGAGGCCGGTAGATTTCAAGGAATCAACCCAGGAAGGAGCAAGCCGAAGGGAAAGATCACGTTGCCGGTAACATTTGGCAGCGAGTTAAACTTCAGGACTGAGAGGGTCACGTTTGATGTTGCTGACTTTCCATTGCCTTACAATGGAATCCTTGGCCGTCCAACACTTGCCAAGTTCATGGAAGCCTCTCATTATGCGTACAACGTACTGAAGATGCCAGGCCCGATAAGTGTCATCTCTGTCCCTAGTGACAAGAAGGATGCCCTTATCTGCGCCGACAAGATCTACCGGGAAGCAGCAGCCGCAACAGATCGCAAATCACTTGCCGTTGAAGCTCCCGGGGGGAAGAAGAAGACCAAGTCCGGCAAGAGCTCTGATGCCCACTCCGGCAAGCGCACCTCTTCGGAGTGCTGCGCTACCGTTGAGGACGCACCATCGAGCTCCACTGGCAAGTGTAAGAAGGAAATGGCATCTCCACCTGAGACCAAGAAGGTGTCCGCCAAGGAGGACGGCACCGGTGGTACCTTCACCATTAGTGCCACTCTCGACCCCAAATAGGAAAGCGCGCTCGTTGCTTTCCTGCGGGCGAATGTCGTCATGTTTGCATGGCAACCGTCTGACATCCCCGGTGTTCCCAGGAAAGTAATTGAGCACCACCTTGCCGTTTGTCCTCATGCGCGGCCCGTCAAGCAGAAAGTCAGGAAACAGGCAGTGGAGCGCCAAGAATTCATCGCGGAAGAAATCAAGAAGTTGGAAGCAGCAGGCCTTGTCAGAGGAGTGCTCCATCCCACATGGCTGGCCAATCCTGTTGTCGTGCGCAAGGCTAATGGGAAATGGAGGCTTTGTATCAACTTCACTGATGTTAATAAAGCTTGTCCCAAAGACCCATTTCCCTTGCCGCGCATCGATCAGATTGTTGACTCCACGGCCGGATGTGATTTGCTCTCATTTCTTGATGCATACTCAGGATACCATCAGATCTTCATGGCAGAAGAGGATGAGGAGAAGACCGCATTCATCACCCCGTGTGGCACATACTGTTTCGTACGGATGCCTTTCGGTTTGAAGAATGCTGGTTCAACATTTGCAAGGGTAGTCCACCACGCTTTTGAGCCGCAAATGCACAGGAATGTGGAAGCCTACATGGATGACATAGTGGTCAAGAGCAAGGACAGGGCGACCCTGATTCAAGATTTGGACGAAACATTTGCAAATCTGCGCAAGATCAACCTCAAGCTTAACCCCGAGAAGTGCGTGTTTGGAGTCCCTTCTGGCAAGCTTCTCGGGTTTTTCGTGTCTCAGCGGGGAATTGAAGCCAATCCAGACAAGATCAAGGCCATTGAGCAGATCGATGCACCAAAGCGCGTCAAGGATGTACGAAGGCTTGCCGTTTGCATGGCTGCTCTCGGCAGGTTTATCTCTAGGTCTGCTGAGCGCGCCCTGCCGTTTTTCAAAATATTGAAAAAGGCAGGTCCAATGAAATGGACTTCGGAGGCGGAGGCTGCGCTGCAGGACTTGAAGAGATACCTGTCCTCCACTCCAACACTTGTCGCACCTAAGCCACAAGAGAAGTTGCTGCTGTATATAGCGGCAACCAATCAAGTGGTTAGTGCTGCGTTAGTGGCGGAGAGGGAGGCAGATGATGAGCCAGCAACCGCGGCAGATGCATCCAGCGACAAGCAGGGGGCTTCGCCGACAAGCTCTGGTCCCGACAAGGATGGATCTGCGCAGGAGCATGATAAGATGCAGAAGAGAATGGTGCAGCGCCCAGTTTACTTTGTCAGTTCCCTTCTGCAGGGAGCTAGGTCAAGGTACTCTGGTGTGCAGAAATTGCTTTTCGGCCTTCTCATGGCCTCGAGAAAGCTGCGCCATTACTTCCAAGCACATGAGATCATAGTCGTCACTCGCTTTCCGCTGAAGAGGATACTGCAAAATCCAGAAGCGACAGGCAGGATTGTCGAGTGGGCGCTGGAACTATCAAGCTTTGGCCTCAAGTTTGAAAGTACTTCAACTATCCAAAGCAGAGCATTGGTAGAGTTCATAGCAGAGTGGACGCCAACACGAGATGAAGAAACTCCAGAAACGAGCGTCCCTGTCAAGGAAGCGAGCAAAGAGTGGCTGATGTACTTTGATGGTGCCTTCTCGCTGCAAGGCGCCGGTGCGGGCGTGCTGCTTGTCGCACCCACCGGAGAGCACCTCAAATACGTAGTCCAGATGCACTTTCCCAAGGAGCAAGCAACCAACAATACTGCAGAGTATGAAGGATTGCTTGCCGGTCTCAGGATCGCTGCAGACCTTGGGATCAAGAAGCTCATTGTCAGGGGTGACTCACAGCTTGTCGTACGCCAAGTGAACAAGAACTATCAGAGTCCATTGATGGAAGCATATGTTGATGAAGTAAGAAAGCTAGAAGAGCACTTTGACGGCCTACAGATGGAGCATGTTCCGAGAGCTCAGAATGACATTGCTGATGGCCTGTCGAAGTGCGCCGCACTAAAGTTTCCTGTGGAACCAGGGATCTTTGTGCTCAAGCTGACTCAACCATCTGTAACACCATCAACTGGACAGAGCAAGAAGAGGAAGTTGATTTCTGGTGACTATTTTCCGGCAGAGCTCCCTGAAGCCGCCGCCAAGAAAGTCCCCAGGATCAACACCAAGGATGCTAAGGAGCGGTCTGCTCCGGCAAGCCTTATGGTTTGTTCCGTCATAGCAAACGCTCCCGACAAACTTTGCTCTGGCAAGCTTGCCGGGGAACATCAAGCTCCGGCTGAGCCACAGGTTCTTGCCGTAGAAGCGGATGTTCCCGCAGCAGTAGATGTGCCTTTAGTCCTTGTTGTCGAGCCACAAGCTCCAGCATGGGCACAACAGATTGTCCATTTCCTTCAGACAGAAGAACTTCCCGAAGAGCAAGAAGAAGCGGAAAAAGTAGCCCGGCAGTCAAGTATGTACCAGTTTGTCGATAGCATACTGTACACAAGAAGACTCAACGGTGTGAAATTGAAGTGTATTTGCCGGGAAGACGGACAAAAGCTGTTGGCAGAGATACATGGAGGCATATGTGGTCACCACATTGGCGCAAGAGCACTTGCCGGCAAAGCTTTCCGGCAAGGTTTCTTTTGGCCGACAGCCCTCCAGGATGCAACTACACAAGTAACCAAGTGTGAAGCGTGCCAGTTCCATTCCAAGCAGACACACCAGCCAGCTCAAGCTCTCCAGACGATCCCTTTATCCTGGCCGTTTTCGGTCTGGGGGCTCGACATCCTCGGCCCCTTCCCCCGAGCTGTGGGGGCTTTGAGTACTTGTACGTTGCAATCGACAAGTTCACAAAGTGGCCGGAAGTGGAACCAGTGAGGAATGTGACAGCACAGTCAGCAATCAAGTTCTTCAGGTCGATTGTTTGCCATTTCGGGATCCCTAACAGGATCATCACCGACAACGGCACGCAATTCACGAGCCGCACCTTCATGCAGTACGTCCAAGATCTTGGCGCCAAGGTCTGCTTCGCTTCTGTTGCTCATCCGAGGAGCAATGGTCAAGCGGAGAGGGCAAATGCTGAAGTGCTACGTGGGCTCAAGACCAGAACTTTCGATAGGCTGCACAAGTGCGGAAGAAACTGGATCAGGAGCTGCCGGTGGTTCTTTGGTCGATCAGGACGACGCCGAATCGAGCCACTGGCAAGACACCTTTCGCTCTAATCTACGGAGCAGAGGCAGTTCTCCCCACGGAACTCGTATACGGATCACCTCGAGTGCTCGCTTATGATGAGCTTGAGCAAGAGCAGCTGCGACAAGATGACGCGCTGCTCCTTGATGAGGATCGTCTTCAGGCTACTGTACGAGCTGTTCGATACCAGCAACCTTTGCGCCGCTACCATAGCCACAAAGTTAAAGCCAGAAGCTTCGAGGAAGGCGACCTTGTTCTTCGGCGCGTTCAGTCCGCCAAGAATTCCAACAAGTTGACGCCAAAGTGGGAAGGCCCTTACCGGGTGAAACGAGTCACTAGGCCTGGCGCTGTCCGCCTTGAGACCGAAGATGGCACTCCGGTGAGCAACTCCTGGAATATTGAGCATCTTCGTAAGTTTTACCCGTAGGGCGCGGTTGCCGGAACCCGTTCCGGCAACCACCGTTTGTACAAGTCTTGCCGCTGTTGCATGTAATCCTTTGTACAAAGCCAGGCGCAGATCCCGTGCATAAGTAAAGCTCATGTGCTCCGCACATCTTGTCAATTTAATGCATTATATTCTTTCTTGCATGCGTTATTTGACACTTTGTGCAGCACCTGCCACCGGTAAGCAATAACGAGCCGAAAGGCTCCATATCTGTATTTTCTCTTCTTTCTTTTTTTCAACAAACGAAAGGAAGGTTCCCTCGCACACAAGTTTGCCGGGGGGGAAGGAGAAGATAATGGTATGGACCAGACGTTGTTTTGAGGAAGTTTTGCCTTGCCGGGAAGCAAACGACAGAAAAGCTAAGTTGCCAAAGCTTGAGCAATTGGTTTTAATTTTTAAGTTATCTTCCTCGAACGACCGTGCTTTGTATGGAAAAGCTGTGCGCGGAGGAACCAACTCGTAGCTAGTTGCGCCCTTACCTTGTTTCGAGTCCGCTCAACAATTTAAGTGTGCTGCATCTAGTCGCGACAAGGTTTCTTGTCGGAAGCGGCACCGCCAGCAGGCTGCTGACGTCCCGCACTCAGCGCTCGCGGCTCGGGTGCCTGCGCCGACAAGTTCCCTAAAAGTGTAGGGTAAAAACATACAAAGGAAGGAATCTAGTAAAGGAAATAACGTAGCAATCGATACCAGAAATAGAGCCATATTACAAGATAGCTTGTCGCAGCTCTAATAAATTGTTCTCTGACATGGCCAGCAGCGACAAAGAGAAAAAGAAATGGGCGGCCTAGTCTACGTGATCGCCCTCAACCCTCTTGATCTCGCTCACCTTGTCCACAATGGGTGCGACAAGGGCCTTGAGCGCATCCCGATCAGCATCCGGCGGCAAGGATTTGAGGACGTTGGTGAGGATGAGGCCTGGATTGCGGAAGTCCACCTTCATCAGCACCTTCTGGAGAACTCCTACGCAGATCTTGCACGACTCGTCGGCCAGCTGCTTCGGGATCCTCTCCCGGAGTCGCTGGAGTGCCGTCGTCGCGCCCTTGAAGAACAGGCTGAGCTTGGCGCTGGGTTGGAGATGCTCGTCGGAGGGATACCCAAAATCCTCTATCCCCAGCTGCACCAACTCCCCGTCGATGGCAGCGGCAGCATCCACAAGACCTTCAGTCCAATGCTCCACTGTCTCCCTGAAGGCATCATGGGCGGCAGCAGCATTCGCCAGCAGCGACTCGTCAGCCTTGATCTTCTCCGACAAGGTCACCTCTTGCTCCCTGGCGGCGTCCAGCGTCTGAGTCAACGTGGCCAGCTTCAACTCCAGGTCCGCATTGGAATCCTTGGCGGCGCTGAGCTCCTTGCTCCTCTCTGCGAGAAGGCCTTGCAGCTCACCATGAGCGGCAGCATCCTTCTCGCGCTCACGCTTGAGCGTTGCAAGCTCCTCGCCGCTCTTCCTGATATTGGCCTCCAGCTGCGCCACCTTCGCCTCCAGTTCTTTCTTGGCGGCCTCTGCAGTTGCGGCAGTGTCCCTTGCTTCCTTGAGAGCCCCGCCAAGTGTTTCCTCGCGCGCGACAAGCTCCTCCTCGTAGCTGTCAAGGTTGGCCTTCCGCTGCACCAACTCGCCTTCTCGCGCGGACTGCTTCTCGGCAGCAAGCCTTTGTTCCTCCTCAGCTTCGGCCTTCTCGAGAAGGAAGGCTGTACGCTCCTTGGCGAGTGGCTCCCGCTCCTGTGCCAGGGACCGGAGAGCTTCTTGATTGAGGCCCCGGAGCTCCTCCGCGTGTTTCTCCATATCGACTCCCACCTTCACGACAAGCGCTTCCCGGGAAGCCAGCTTGGCTTGTCGTGCGCGGTAGAGTGACAGCAGCTTCCGCAGCAGCTACTCCTCCTCAGGCTCGCCACTGCTGCTGCTTGGCGCATCGACCAATGACAGCCCGGCGGAGGCGAGCAGCTCCTCATCGAAAGTTTCTCCTTCGACCGGCGCCCTGGAGCTTGACGCCCAGGGAAGCTTGATGAAGATACCGTCGCCGGCCTTCAAGTAGGCGCCGGGCTAGGGCTCTTCGGAGCCTGGCTCCGCGGCAGCGGCGGAGGGATCGGCGGTCGGCGCAGCGCCTGGCGCTCCTGCGGCCTCAGGGCCGTCAGTGCGATCGCCCGACCCCTCGCCAGCTTCTGCGGCGGCAGCCTTGGCGGCCTCTTCGCCGGCGGGCTCATCAGCACCGGCCCCTTCTTTGTTGGCGGCGGCGTCATCATTGCTGCCACGCGCGCCTTCCTCGCCGGCGTCCTCAGTCTCCATTGGCTCCGCAGCAGATGGATCTGAAGAACGAAGAAGGGAGAAAAATCAAGCAAAAATCCAAGAAAGAGAATTCAGAAGAAGAAGAACTCAAGGGAAGTTTTTAGACAAGTGGATTACCTGTACCACGATCTGCAGTTGCGGTCTCAGCCGCTGTAGGGTCGTTGGTGCTGTCCCTTGCCGGAGAATTGTCCCTTGCTGGGGAGTTCTCCCTTGCCGGAGAGCGCTCCCTTGCCGGGGACTCCTCCCTTGGCGGCGTAGTCGAAGCAGATGGCACTTCGGGGGTGGCCTCCGGGCCCTCCTGGTGAGGCTGTTCTGCTCCTACACAAATCAACAAGCAAGATATCAGCAAAGGAAAAAGCACTCATGCGCGCCTGACAGCAGGAAGCAAACTATGAACTTACGCTGGGGGCTGCGCTGGGGGCTGCTTTGGGGAGTGGTTGCCGGGTCCGTCAAGGTGGTCTCGGACACACCCCCTGCTGACACGGTGGGGTCATCCTCGATGACGATCACCGCGGCCTTGGCTCTCTTCGCCGCTCTCTGGGCCAGCGTCCTGAAAAGGAATAGGTTCAGATTGAAGCAAGTCAGATGCAAGACAAAAACAGCAAGAATTGGAGAACTACAAGAACACCAAAGAAACTTACTCTTCTTCCTCCTCGTCGGAGCTGAGCGCGGAGAGATCAAAGTCCGTCTCCCCTCCGGTGCGGCGAGGCGGAGGAGTAGGATCCCTTGCCCGCTTGGCAGGGGCGGTGGCGGTGGACCGGGAAGATCCCGCTCCAGTTGCCGCAGCAGCGTGAGGCGCTCCCGCGGCAACATTACTTGCCGCGGTAGAGCGTGTCGCATGGCTTGGCGGCTGTTAGCTCGTTTGCCGCCCCGCTATGTCCCCGGCCCTGCGGAGACGCCTTCTTGGAGGGGCCGGGAGCTCCGCCTGCGGCAAGCTGTCTGAAGGCTCGGGCTCTTCCTCGCCGGCCTCGCTCGGCTCGGCTTCAGGGCCGGCAAGATCTTCCTCGCCAGCAAACTCCGCGCGCTCGGCAAGGCTTGCCGCCTCTACTGCCTCCGCCTCCTCCATGGTGAACCCGAACTCGCCCGCGGCAACTGCTGCCGCCACCTCTTCCAGCCTGGTGGCGATGCGCTGCATCTCATCATCAGTGGTGTCATGGGTGAGACTCTTCTGTTCGTCGGCGCAGACCGACACCTCCACCAAGTCGTTGAAGAATGCTTGTACGACGTCATCCGCAGGTTCTTGCCAGGTTGGTGCGATTCCGTACGAATCGCACAATGGCATCACTGCACGGATCCGGTCAAGCGACGGATTGTTGCACAACGAAACGACGCTCCTCGGCAGCGTGAATGGATGTTGGGGATCTCGTTTGAACAGCTCCAGGAGCATCGCATCTTGCTCCAGGACGGTGAAATTGAATTTGAGGCCCGGGCGCAGCCTCATGATGTCCGCCGAGTTCTTGAACTCCCACGCAGGTCTCCTCCTCTCCTGCAGGGGAGCGATGCGGCGGCGAAGGAAATCTGTGCCTACAGCGCCTACAGTCAGCCCGGCAAGCCTGAGACGAAGGATTCGGGTGGTGGCAATCTTCAGCCTGTCGTCTTCCGGGGCCACGTTGCTCCAATCATTGCCGCGTACTATTGGGGCTTGGCGCACGGCAGTGAAGGGCTGCGGGTTCTCCTCGACGATCCAGCACCACTCCGCTCTCCACTCCTCCCACTTGTTGCGGAGCTCGCCCTCCAGATACGCCTCCTTCTTGCCGACTCTCGAGATCCAGGCGATCCCTCCGGCAAGCGGCTCTCCTCTCTCGACCCGAGGCATGAAGAAGTGGCGGAAAAGGGCTACATTTGGGTGGACTCCGACAAAGTTTTCGCACAAATGTGCGAAAACCGCCATGGTCAGAACATCGTTGGGGGTGAAGTCAAGGAGGCGGAACCCATAGGTGTTCATGATGTCGCAAAAGAATTCAGAGAAAGGCGGGCAGAGCCCGCAGTAGAAGAACAGCGCGAAAAAGGGGTACCCGTTCAGAGCCAATCTCGAAGCGGTGGCCGGGAGTACCCTCGTGCGCGGATGCGCTCGCGTCTCCGTCGACCAGAAGAGGTAGAAGTACTCCCTCAGCTCCTTCGCACCGAGCTGGGGGGAGAAGAGGGCCCGCTCCTTCCGCAGCGCCGCGAGCCGCTGCGCCTCGGCCGACTTCACGCCCTTCCCCTTGTCAGCTTTTGGAGCCATGGCGGAGGTGGTGGGGGAGATCGGCGGTGGTGGTGATGCTGGTGGCAATGGGGAGCGGAGCGCTGCTTTCTTTCTGCTTCGAGAAGAAGGGGGGAGCGGCGGAGATTTCTGGAGTTGGAGCAACAGACGGCGAGGTGGGCGAACTGCCCCTGTTTCCTCTGCTTATAAAGAGGGAGGGGGCGGACGTTTTGCCCTTCCGAATAAAGAAACCACCCACGATCTCTCCCACGACGCCGCATGCAACGCGTGCCGTTAGGGGAGGGCGCGGTGGATACGGAGCAAGATTCGGCGTGGCCCAGGCCGCGTGTGCCCGTGCCCTGTCTTGGGCCTGGCCCAACAGCGCTCGGCACCGTGTATGGCCCAGGCCTGGGGGCTCCTGTCGGTGTACTAGAATAGGGGTACCCTAGTACCCCAAACTTGTGCACGGGCAGTCGCAGCACCCCGCGGCAAGGCTTGCCGAGCGACCGCCAAGGTCCTCCGTGGTTCCTTTGGAGCCATTCAAGAACAAAGTATTTAAGCCAAGGAGACAAGGCCCCGGCAAGAGGAGCTTGCCGGGAAGGCCAACCAAGGCATCCCAAGGAACTTGCCGCGACACGCCACGCGTCCCGGCAAGGCAACAAGGCCCCGGCAAGAGGAGCTTGCCGGGAAGACCAGCTAAGGCATCTCGAGGCCGGGTGAGCGACAAGCTTCCGGACCCGACAAGACAACGGCCGCGGCAAGGCGCTGCCGCGGCAGGCGGCCACTCTGTGCCCACGCTCCAGCGCATCCACCAACGTGTCGCTCTGGGGGCCTTCCCAGGCGCGCGTGGCGGGTGGCTGTGCAGCCAGCGGTGCGCAGTGGCATGCAAAGCTGACAAGATCGCCATCGTGGCGAGCGGTGGCGCCCCTGACGGTCCTTTTCTGCACTGTTTGGGCTACACAGACGGGCATTTAATGCCCTTGTCCCCTGCCGTCAGGGTTAGGTAGGATACACTGTACAGGTAGCTGTACCAACCACCCCTCTTTTTACACTTTTACCCTTCTCTGCGTTGCCACCTGTCGGTGACCCATTTAGCGTATAAAAGGAGGCCCATGCGCAACGTAGAAGGGGTTCGACTCATTCGTAAGCCAGAAAACACTTAGCTCTCTTGACCAAGAACATAATAGAATCAGACAAGCAGCAGTAGGAGTATTATCTCTCCGGAGAGCTCCGAAGCTGGGTAAACTGCTCGTGTACTTCGCCTCGATCTGCTCTTCGTGCGGCCTCTGCCCCCCGCCGAACCGAAAGGGGCTCGGTCCGCCGGCCCCATAGATGTTCGTGGATCAGTTTCCCTGACATGTGCCCAAAGCACCGGTACTACCACGGCGAACCCCAACTCCACCAGTTAGTACACCTATTCATGTGGAGGAAGCACACCCAGCCATTCGTAGTTTAGCATCTATCGCATTTGATGTTGTTAAATCCTATGTGCGCATCTTCCCATCATGGAAATATTATACTGAAGATGAAGGAAAATGTCAGTTGCAGGTGTTTGTCTAGGAGTTATATGTAAGTAATGTTATTCATGGCAATTACTTTGCTTTGTCCCATACATTCTACCTCCATGATGGTTATAATACATCAAATTTTCCCATTTTTCTCTATAGAGAAGGATTAATTTGGAAACTCGGGATGAGGTAACCTGTGCTAATACCTCTGCTATCTTCAAGAATGCTTGGTGGCAGTATCGGAATTACCTGAAGAAAACGTACTTCACTAGCAAAGAAACTCATAAAATTCCCTTACGTTCTCCTGAGACACATTTACTGGACGATGAGTGGGAATGCCTTGTTCAGTACTGGTCCCGAACCAAGAATGTGGTAAGGTCTATGAGCTCATTTTTTATTTTCAAGTACTATATGCATGTGTCTTACTGTACTCTGTTCGTGTAGAACAAGTGCTTAAACCTGAAAAAACAAATGTTCTCATTTAAGATTCCATTGCTATGGTGCATACTGCTTTGCTCTTGTATCACTGTATTTACTCATACAAACTTATTTTTAAATTGAAGGATCCAATAGAAACTCCAATGGAACAATAGGTATGTTTACGCATATTTCTTTAATAGGTTTGCTCTTATAAATAGCTCTGTTGATTTCAATTTCAATTGTGTATATAGTTGACTTCTCATATCATGCACATTACTAGCATCACAACAGATCCAATAGTGTTCTTGTACATGTAGACTCGTGGTACCCATCTGAAATCTTGTTGTGCCATGTAGTTTCCCATGCTTTGTATTCTTTCCGTGCTGCTTTGTCTTGAACTGATATTAGTTGAACCGTGTCTCTATTTTGATTTGGTAAGACAATTCAGTGACCATAGGACATAGTTATATATTTGTTTGATACTTTTATTATGTACTACTCCCTCCATCCCAAAATAAGTGACTCAACTTTGTACTAAAGCTAGTGCAAAGCTGAGTCACTTATTTTGGGACGGAGGGAGTACTTGGAAATAGAAGACTTGGTAGTTTAATCCCGTCCACCTTACTAATGAACTGGTTCAACGAAATGTGTTTCATATACTAGTACATGCTAAACCTGTTATGTGTCTGCTTGTTTCTTCTTTTAGAATGCTCACAGAATATTGGGGAAGAGTGCCTTATTAAACAATGGTAAAGGAAGTAATGCATATAAGGTTCAGGATAGTGAGACATCCTTGTTGGTCTCCAACAAAGCTGATAAAACAACTATCGAAAACTATCTTGAAGACAGTGAGGTAACCCCAAAGTCCTGTCCTGGTGTAGTGTTCGAGTTACTGGCCACTACCGCTGGCACAAGCTATTCAAACTCACTATCTGAATCAGTTTGGTTTCTTGAGTCTCAACTAGAAGTTGAAAGACTCGATCAGCTGTGCTGCAACAAGAAGCCGAAGGACTGCGGAAGTCCCTAGAGAATTCAAATGCATACTTTCTGGTGCAACAGCAAGCATTGGAGGATCTTAGCGCCAAACAGGAGAAAGCTAATAAGCTTGCTAAGCTTATTGCTAGCATGCTGGATACCCAGGATTACATTTCTTGAGCTCTTCTGAAGTTGTTTCAGTGATAGACTTGTTTTGCTGCCGTGTTTATTTGCACTGGTGGCCAATTTAGATGGCCAATGTATGTAATATGCTGCTTTGTTCCCTATATTTGCACTAGTGGCGAATTTTGATGCCCAGTGGATGTAATATGTGTATAGCCGTAATAGCCTAATGTTAGTTGCTTGCTAATTTATTTCCTTATTGTCTTGTTTAGTTGTTTGCTTGTAGTCCAGTTCTTTTTCCTTGTTTTTCTAGTGGCCATAATAACCTATTTTTATAACTAGGCCACAATAACCATGGCAACACACGGACTGCCGTAACCATAGTCTCGCTACCTATTATAGTGACCATGGGCCTCCTATGGGCCGTAGGATCCATGGGCCTTCTATGGGCCGTAGGATCCACGGGGCTTCTACGGGCCGTAGGATCCATGGGCCTTCTATAGGTCGTCTCATCAATGGGCCTTCTACGGGCCGTATAATCATTTCGCCAAACATGGGCCGTACTATTCATAGACCAATAACGGTCCGCAAACTGGGTAGTAAACGGGCTAGAGTGGAAATCTTCTATTTATGGCCCGACCATAACGGGGCGTTAATAGGCCGTATTTGATGATGCTATTAAAACAGCCCAACGGGTTAACGAGCCACAAACGGGCCGACTATAACCACCGAATCAATTTGGCCGACAAGCGGAACAGGCCAGTAACGGATCGTAAGTAACTGAATTCTGGAAATGAGCCCAAGAATAAATGGGCCTTTAGAAGGCCGAAAGTTAACACGGGCTGGAAACGGCCGATGGAATAATTGGTCGTTAATGGGTATAATACATTGTTCATTATGGGTCAGTTTCACCTCGGGCCTTTAACGGGACCAGAGTTACAAAGGGCCTCGTATGGGCCGAAAGATGCCATGGCCATACATGGGCCAAAAGTTACAATGGGCTGGAATCATATTGGACGGCCCAGATGACTCTACTCGGCCTAATTCAGATAGGCCGTAACGGGTGTGAGTTAGCGGGCTGTAAATGGGCTATATGCAAACAGGCCGTTAACAAGCTTTCCGTGGGCCGGCCCGCTACCTTTTGACCAAGTCAAATGGGCCAGCCTTTTCACCGGAATGGGCCTCTGTTGGGCCGTGCCACGTGTCGACGTATCATAGGCGCCTCCGGTCCAATGAGTGGATGACATCTGTCCCAATGGTGAGTCGACATGTGGTTCCTCTGGCCATTGGGAATTTTACACGTGGAAAATTCCCGTTGGTCCGCGTTGTTAACGGGTTATCGAATTCAAACTGGAACTCGATAGCTTAACGGTGACCTATTGTACTGTCATGGAAGTGGACACTTCCGTGATGATAATTTTCGTATTGTCATGGAACACTTCTACGACAACACGGGTATGACTATCTTGATTCTGTCATAAAATCATCATGGATGTATATGCATGATAGAAAACGAGACCTACTGTCACAAACATATATCATCTTGGAAGTGTATATTTTTTGTAGTGAATTTCTTGGCTTGTCGTCAGGGTTGTGCATGATGAAATACTTTGTGTGATGAAGATGGATCATAGCTAGACTATATGATTTTATAGGGATAACTTTCTTTTGCCATGTTTTTTTGAGAAAACATGATTGCTTCATTAGTATGCTTGAACTATTATTGTTTTTATGTCAATATTAAACTTTTGTTTTGAATCTTATGGATCAGGATATTCATGCCACAATAAAGAAGATTACATGGATATATATGTTAGGTAGCATTCCACATCAAAAATTCTGTTTTTATCATTTACCTACTCAAGGACGAGCAGAAATTAAGCTTGGGGATGCTTGATACGTCTCCAATGTATCTATAATTTTTTATTGTTCTATGCTATTATATTATTTGTTTTGGATGTTCTATATGCATTAATATGCTATTTTATATTATTTTGGGGACTAACCTATTAAGCTAGAGCCCAGTGCCAGTTTCTGTTTTTTCCTTGTTTTGAATTTTACAGAAAAGGAATATCAAACGGAGTCCAAAAGAAATAAAACTTTCGCGGTGATTTTTCTTGGACCAGAAGACACCGAGGAGACTTGGAGAGGAGGCCACAGGACCTACGGTGTTGCCCCAAGCCCAAGGGGCACGCCCCAGGGGGCGACCCCCAGGCTTGTGGGGCCCCCATAGATCCTCCAGCCCTAATCATTGCACTATAAATTCCAAGATATTTCCCCAACATCAGAGGCATCCACCAAAATACATTTCCGCCGCCGCAAGCCTCTGTTCCTCGTGAGATCCCATCTTGGGGCCTTTTTCGGCACCCTGCCGGAGGGGGATTTGATTATGGAGGGCCTCTACATCAACCTTGCTTCCCTTCCAATGAAGCATGAGTAGTTTACCACAGACCTACGAGTCCATAGCTAGTAGCTAGATGGCTTCTTCTCTCTCTTTGATCTTCAATACAATGTTGTCCTCGATGTTCTTGCAGTTCTATCCAATGTAATATTCTTTTGTGGTGTGTTTGTCGAGATCTGATGAATTATGGATTTATGATCTGATTATCTATGAATGTATAGGCTTGATCAAGTGCCTTACCTAAAATTGACGATATAAAGTGGGCCCTGAATATGGGGCCAGAAATTGCGGAGGAGCGGGATCTGAAGCGGCAATTAGCTAGAGCAGCAGTTGTTGTAGCGAAACTCATTCCAAAAGAGGGCAACTCGCAAAAAATACAAGAAGTCGACTAGCGGACTGGTCCGAGTGAAGATAAAAAAAGTATGAATTGGTCGAAGCAGATACCAAGGCTTCATTGAATAGAGGACTAGATGAGATGAGGCCGGCTGCAATAAATCAAGAAGAAAGCAAGTGCAAAAGAGAAGCTCAATAATATTATTTGATTTTTCTCTAAACTCTTTTATGCATGGTTGATACATCCATTTTGCATCAGGCTTTTATATTGATATTTACTGCATTATGAGCTGTTATTACACATTATATCACAATACTTATGCCTATTCTCTCTTATTTTACAAGGTTTACATGAAGACGGAGAATGCCGGTAGCTGGAATTCTGGACTGGAAAAGGAGCAAATATTAGAGACCTATTCTGCACCAGTCCAAAAGTGCTAAAACTTCACGGAGAATCATTTTGTAATAAATAAAAAATATTGGGCGAAGAAAGCACCAGAGGGGGGCCACCTGCCATCCACAAGGCTGGAGGGCGCGCCCTACCCCCTGGGCGTGCCCCCCGTCCTTGCGGGACCCTGGCAGGCCCCAGACACCCATCTTCGGCTATGGTGTGTTTTGACCAGGAAAAATTGAAAAGGAAGATTTCGGGATGAGGCGCCTCCATCTCGAGGCGGAACCTCGACAGAACCTTCGCCGGGTCTCCGGCGGAGCTGTTCTGCCAGGGAAACATCCCTCCAGGCGGGGAAAATCGAATCCATCGTCATCACCAACGATCCTCTCATCGGGAGGGGGTTCAATCTTCATCAACATCTTCACCAGCACCATTTCCTCTCAAACCCTAGTTCATCTCTTGTATCCGTTCTTTGTCTCAAAACCTCATATTTGTACCTGTGGGTTGCTAGTAGTGTTGATTACTCCTTGTAGTTGATGCTAGTTGGTTTGTCCGGTGGAAGATTATATTTTCAGATCCTTAATGATAATTAATACTCCTCTAATTATGAACAGGAATATGCTTTGTGAGTAGTTACGTTTGTTCTTGAGGACATGGGAGAAGTCTTGTTATAAGTAATCACGTGAATTTGGTATTCGTTCGATATTTTGATGAGATGTATGCTGTCTTTCCTCTAGTGGTGTTATATGAACGTCGACTACATGACACTTCACCATTATTTGGGCCTAGGGGAAGGCATTGGGAAGTAATAAGTAGATGATGGGTTGCTAGAGTGACAGAAGCTTAAACCTAGTTCATCTGTTGCTTCGTAAGAGGCTGATTTGGATCCATATGTTTCATGCTATGGTTAGATTTATATTAATTCTTATTTCATAGTTGTGGATGCTTGCGAGAGGGGTTAATCATAAGTGGGAGGCTTGTACAAGGAAGGACAACATCCAAGCACCAGTCCACCCACATATCAAATTGTCAAAGTAACGAACGCGAATCATATGAGCATGATGAAGACTAACTTGACAGTAATTTCAATATGTCCTCAGGAGCGCTTTGCTATATATAAGAGTTCATCCAGGCTTGTCCTTTGTTACAAAATGGATTGGGCTACCTTGTTGAACCTAGTTTACTTTTGTTATTCGATACCCGTTATGAATTATATTATCACACAACTGTCTGTTACCAATAATTTCAGTGCTTGCAGAGAATACCTTACTGAAAACCGCTTGTCATTTCCTTCTGCTCCTCGTTGGGTTTGACACTCTTACTTACCAAAAGGACTAGGATAGGTCCCCTATACTTGTGGGTTATCAAGACTCTTTTCTGGTGCCATTTCTGGGGAGTGAAGCGCCTTTGGTAAGTGGAATTTGGTAATGAAACATGTATATAGTGTGCTGAAATTTACTGTCAGTTGTTACTATGGAAAATAATCCTTTGAGGGGCTTGTTCGGGGTATCTTCACCTCGAGCGGAAGAACAAAGAGTTGATCCTCAACCTACTGCACCTACTGAAAATATTTATTATGAAATTCCTTCGGGTATGATAGAGAAACTGCTAGCTAATCCTTATGGAGAAGATGGAACATTACATCCTGATATGCACCTAATCTATGTGGATGAAATTTGTGGATTATTTAAGCTTGCAGGTATGCCCAAGGATGTTGTCAAGAAGAAGGTATTCCCTTTATCTTTGAAGGGAAAGTCATTTACATGGTATAGGCTATGTGATGATACTGGATCATGGAACTACAACCGATTGAAATTGGAATTTCATCAGAAGTTTTATCCTATGCATCTGGTTCATCGGGATAGGAATTATATATATCATTTTTTGCCTTGTGAAGGAGAAAGTATCGCTCAAGCTTGGGGGAGGCTTAATTCCATGTTATATTCATGCCCCAATCAGGATCTCTCAAGAGAAATTATTATTCAGAATTTTTATGCTCGGCTTTATCATAATGATCGATCCATGCTAGATACTTCTGGTACTGGTTCTTTTATGAAGAAGGATATTGAATTCAAATGGGATTTATTGGAAAGAATTAAATGCAACTCTGAAGATTGGGAACTCGATGAAGGTAAGGAGTCAGGTATAAATCTTAACTTTGATTGTGTTAAATCTTTTATGGATACCGATGCTTTTTGTGATTTTAGCACTAAATATGGACTTGACTCTGAGATAGTAGCTTCTTTTTGTCAATCGTTTGCTTCTCATGTTGATCTCCCTAAGGAGAAGTGGTTTAAATATCATCCTCCCATTGAAGTTAAAGCAGTAGAACCTATTAAAGTTGAAGAAGAAACTATTACTTATAATGTTGATCCTATTGTTCCTACTGCTTATATTGAGAAACCACCTTTTCCTATTAGAATAAAGGATCATGGTAAAGCTTCAATTGTGGTTCGTAACAGCTATACTACAACACCTACACCCCTGAGCAAATTAAAGTTCAACCTAGTATTGCTATGGTTAAATATCTCTTGGTCGATAATATTGAAGGGCATGTTATTTATTTCAGTGACGAAGCTCTAGAATTGCTAAACCTGATATTAAATATAAACATAGACCTGTTGTTGGCATGCCTATTGTTTTTGTTAAAATTGGAGATCATTGTTATCATGGCTTATGTGATGTGGGTTCTAGTGTGAGTGCAATTCCTTATACCTTGTATGAAGAAATTATGAAAGATATTGCACCTGCTGAGATGGAAAATATTGATGTTAGTATTAAGCTTGCCAATAGAGATACTATATCACCAATTGGGATTGTTAGAGATGTTGAAGTCTTGTGTGGGAAAATTAAATACCCTACTGATTTTCTTGTTCTTGGTTCCCCACAAGATAATTTTTGTCCCATTATATTTGGTAGACCTTTCTTGAATACTATTAACGCTAAGATAGACTACGAGAAAGATGTTGTTACTGTTGGTTTAGGGGATATGTCTCATGATTTTAATTTCTCTAAATTTCATAGACAACCCCATGATAAAGAATTGCCTAGTAAATATGAAATTATTGGTCTTGCTTCTATTGGTGTGCCTCCTACTGATCCTTTAGAACAATATTTGCTAGACCATGAAAATGATATGTTTATGAATGAAAGAAGGGAAATAGATGAAATAATCTTTAATCAAGGGCATGTTTTGAAACACGACTTGCCTGTTGAAATCCTTGGGGATCCTCCTCCACCCAAGGGTCATCTTGTGTTTGAGCTTAAACAATTACATCATACTTTGAAATATGCTTATCTAGATGGAAAGAATATATATCCTGTTATTTTTAGTGCTAACATTTCAAAGCATGAAGAAAAGAAATTATTGAAAACCCTGAAGAAGCAGCATGCTGCTATTGGATATACTCTTGATGATCTTAAGGGCATTAGTCCCACTCTATGTTAGCACGAAATTAAATTGGAACCTGATGCTAAACCAGTTGTTGATCACCAGCGATGGTTAAATCCAAGGATGAAAGAAGTGGTAAGAAATGAACTACTAAAGCTTTTGGAGGCCGGTATAATTAATTCTATTGCTGATAGTAAATGGGTATGTCCTATTCATTGTGTCTCTAAGAAGGGATGTATTACTGTTGTCTCTAATGATAAGAATGAATTAATTCCTCAAAGAATTGTTACAGGTTATAGAATGGTAATTGATTTTCACAAATTTAAGAAAGCTACTAGAAAAGATCATTACCCTCTACATTTTATTGATCAAATGCTAGAAATACTATCCAAACATACACATATTTGCTTTCTAAATTGTTATTATGGTTTCTCTCAAATACCTGTATGAAAAGGTGATCAGGAAAAGACCATTTTTACTTGCCCTTTCAGTACTTTTCCTTATAGACGTATGCCCTTTGGTTTATGCAATGCACCTGCTACCTTTCAAAGATGTATGACTGCTATATTCTCTGACTTTTGTGAAAAGATTGTTGAGGTTTTCATGGATGATTTCTCCATTTACAGAACTTCTTTTGATGATTGCTTAAGCAACCTAGATCGAGCTTTGCAGACATGTGAAGAAACTAATCTCGTCTTGAATTAGGAGAATAGCCCCTTTATAGTTAATGAAGGTATTGTCTTGGGGCATAAAATTTCTGAAAGAGGTATTGAAGTTGATAAAGCTAAAGTCGATGCTTTTGAAAAGATGCCGTGTCCTAAAGATATCAAAGGTATAAGAAGTTTCCTTGGTCAAGATGGTTTCTATAGGAGGTTTATTAAATAATTCACTAAAATTTCAAGGCCTCTCACTAATCTCTTGCCAAAAGATGTTCCTTTTGTTTTTTATGATGATTGTGTAGAAGCATTTGAAATACTTAAGAAAGCCTTGATTTCTGCTCCTATTGTTCAGCCACCTGTCTGGAATTTACCCTTTGAAATTATGTGTGATGCTAGTGATTATGATGTTGGTGTTGTTCTAGGACAAAGAGTTTATAAGAAATTAAATGTTATTCATTACGCTAGTAAAATTGTAGACGGTGCCCAGAGAAATTATGCTACTACTGAAAAAGAATTTTTAGCAGTTATTTTTTCTTGTGATAAGTTCAGATCTTTTATTGTTGATTCCAAAGTGACTGTTCACACGGATCATGCTGCTATTAAATATCTTATGGAAAAGAAAGATGCTAAACCTAGAGTCATTAGATGGGTTCTCTTGTTACAATAATTTTATTTGCATATTATTGATAGAAAGGGAGCTGAGAACCCCGTTGTTGACAACTTGTCTAGGTTAGAAAATGTTCTTGATGACCCACTGCCTATTGATGATAGCTTTCCTGATGAGCAATTAGATGTCATAAATGCTTCTCGTAATACTCCATGGTATGCTGATTATGCTAATTATATTGTTGCTAAATTTATACCACCTGTTTCACATAGCAGCAAAAGAAAAAGTTTTTCTATGATTTAAGATAGTACTTTTGGGATGACCCACACCTTTATAAAGAAGGGGTAGATGGTGTTATTAGACGTTGTGTACCTGAGCATGAACATGAATAGATCCTACGCAAGTGCCACTCCGAGGCTTACGGAGGACATCACGCTGGAGATAGTACTGCACACAAGGTATTGCAATCTGGTTTTTATTCGCCTACTCTCTTCAAGGATGCTTGTAAGTTTGTCTTGTCTTGTGATGAATGCCAAAGAATTCGCAATATTAGTAGATGTCAAGAAATGCCTATGGATTATTCACTTGTTGTTGAACCATTTGATGTTTGGGCCTTTGATTATATGGGACCTTTTCCTTCCTCTAATGGGTATACACATATTTTAGTTGTTGTTGATTACGTTACTAAGTGGGTAGAAGATATTCCAACTAGTAGTGCTAATCATAACACTTCTATTCAGATGCTTAAAGAAGTTATTTTCCCGAGGTTTGGAGTCCCTCGATATTTAATGACTGATGGTGGTTCACATTTTATTCGTGGTGCTTTCCGTATAAGGCTTGCTAAATATGATATTAATCATAGAACTGCATCCCCTTATCATCCTCAGTCTAGTAGTCAAGTAGAATTGAGCAATAGAGAGATTAAATTGATTGTGCAAAAGACTGTTAATAGATCTAGAAAGAATTGGTCTAAGAAACTTGATGATGCATTATGGGCTTATAGAACTGCTTATAAGAATCATATGGGTATGGCTCCATATAAAAATGGTTTATGGAAAGGCTGGTCACTTACCTCTCGAACTAGAACATAAGGCATATTGGGCTATTAAAGAGCTCAACTATGATTTCAAACTTGCCGGTGAGAAGAGGTTGTTTGATATAAGCTCGCTTGATGAATGGAGAACCCAAGCCTATGAGAATGCCAAGTTATTTAAAGAAAAGGTTAAAAGATGGCATGACAAAAGGATACAAAAGCGTGAGTTTAATGTAGGCGATCATGTTTTGCTATTCAACTCTTGTTTAAGATTTTTTGCAGGAAAACTTCTCTCTAAATGGGAAGGTCCTTACATTATCAAGGAGGTCTATCATTCCGGTGCCATAAAAATCAACAACGCCGAAGGCACAAATCCGAAGGTGGTAAACGGTCAAAGAATCAGATATTATATCTCAGGTACTCCCATAAATGTTGAGACCAATATTATTAATACTGTAACACCGGAGGAGTACATAAGGGATACTTTCAAAATGTTTCAGACTCCAAAAAGGAATAGGTATGTGGTATGGTAAGCAAACCGACTCCAAAACGTTTCCAATGGTAATTTTTCTCTGTTTTGGAATATTTAAAAAATTAGGAAAATTAAAAGTAGTCTGAAAGAGACATCGGGGCGACCACAAGGGTGGAGGGCGCGCCCTCCCCCCATGCGCCCCCCTGCTTTGTGGCCACCTCGTGTGCCCTCCGGACTCTGTTTTCTTGCACAAGACTTCTTTTGGTCGGTAAAACTTCATTATATAATCTCCCGAAGGTTTTGACCATCGTAACACGACAAAATCCCCTGTTTTCGTTTTGAGTTGTTTTCTGCCAGAATTTTCAAGACCAAACATCATGTCGTCCCCTCCTCCAACAACACGAGTGATGATGATTGGCTGATGAAGATAGAGATGAAGATAGAAGAACTTGGGGAAACTAACGAGGATGATAAGATCAAGAAGGTCGCGGGAGATCAAGCTCCGGCAGCAGCAGAAGAAGACATCCTTCAACCTTACTACAATCATCTTACCCCTACTGAAATTGAAACTTTCAAGATCATTGAAATAGTTCGTCTGCAAAATAAATATCTCACTCGTGAAAATATTCTGTTGCAAGAGCACATCACCGCACTCCAGGGCATTATTCGTAAATTGGGGCATCTCCTATGCTCGATGTGTGGCCCTACTTCATCAACAACTCCATCATCACCACCTCAGAAGAAAGAGACATAAATACATGGGTATGGGCACTCCCCTTGGCAACTGCCAAGCTTGGGGGAGGTGTCCCGGTATCGTATCACCATCACACTTTTACCTTTATCCTTTTTCTTAGTTTGATCCTTTTGATTATATCTTGATCTAGTAGAGTAAAGTTTTAGTATGATCTAGCTGTGAGTTTTGCCTTATGTTACCTCTATGTAATCGGGTCCGTGAGTTATATAATAAAGAGTAGTTTTGATTTGAGGGCTTTGCTTTCGTGCTATGATCTTGAGGGAATTAAATAAAAATAATAAAAAGATCATATATTGATCTTATGGAGAGTAATGACTTCACATATAAAGAGTATGATGAATATGTTGACAGTTGACAAACATAGTTTTGGTCATTGTTGCAATTAATATGAAGTAATAAAGAAAGAGAGGCCTCACATATAAATATACTATCTTGGACATCTTTTGTCATTGTTAGCACTCATTAAATATGATATGCTAAAAAGTTGATGTTGGACAAGGAAAACAACATAGTGGGTTATGTTTTCTTATATCGGAATAGAAGTTATATTGTCATGGATCATACAACATGTTGAGCTTGTCTTTCCCCTCTCATGGTAGCCAAATTCTTTGCACCAAGTAGAGATACAACTTGTGCTTCCAAACATCCCTAAACCCAGTTTTGCCATGAGAGTCCACCATACCTACCTATGGATTGAGTAAGGTCCTTCAAGTAAGTTGTCATCGGTGAAAGCAATAAAAATTGCTCTCTAAATATGTATGATCTATTAGTGTGAAGAAAATAAGCTTTATATGAACTTGTGATATGGAAGAAATAAAAGCGATGGACTGCATAATAAAGGTCTTTATCACAAGTGGCAATATAAAGTGACGTTCTTTTGCATTAAGATTTTGTGCATCCAACCATAAAAGCGCATGACAACCTCCGCTTCCATCTGCGAAGGGCCTATCTTTTACTTTTATCTTCTACCCGTATACAAGAGTCATGGTGATCATCACCTTTCCTTTTTACACTTTTTCCTTTGGCAAGCACTATGTGTTGGAGAGATCCGGATATATATATATATAAACCACTCGGATGTAGGTTTTCATAAAGTATTATTGTTGACACTACCCTTGAGGTAAAAGGTTGGGAGGCAAAACTATAAGCCCCTATCTTTCTCTGTGTCCGATTGAAGCTTTGAAACCATAAGTATCCTGTGAGTGTTAGCAATTGTGAAATACTAAATAATAGTTGAGTATGTGGACTTGCTGAAAAGCTGTTATATTGACTCTTTATGATGTTATGATAAATTGCAATTGCTTCAATGACTTAGATCATAGTTTGTTAGTTTTCAATGAAGGTTCTGATTCATACTCTATATTGTGAAAGAATTGTTACTTCAACATAAGAAATCATATGGCAATATAATTTGTTGTTCTAATATGATCATGATGCACTCATGTCCGTATTTTTATTTTATCGACACCTCAATCTCTAAATATGTGGACATATCTTTCGATACCGGCTTTCGCTTGAGGACAAGCGAGGTCTAAGCTTGGGGGAGTTGACACGTCTATTTGGCATCGTGCTTTTATATTGATATTTATTTCATTATGGGTTGTTATTACACATTATATCACAACACTTATGCATATTCTCTCTTATTTTACAAGGTTTACATGAAGAGGGAGAATGCCGGCAGCTGGAATTGCAGACTAGAAAAGGAGCAAATATTAGAGACCTATTCTGCACAACTCCAAAAGTCCTGAAACTTCATAGAGAATAATTTTGGAATAAATAAAAAATGTTGGACGAAGAAAGCACCAAAGGGGAGCCACCTGCCATCCACAAGGGTGGAGGGCGCGGCCTACCCCTGGGTGCACCCCCGTCCTTGTGGGCCCCCTAGCAGGCCCCCGACGCCCATCTTCTGCTATATGGTGTGTTTTGACCTGAAAAATTAGAAGGAAGCTTTCGGGACGAAGCGCCGCCGTCTCGAGGCGGAACCTGGGCAGAACCAATCTAGGGCTCCCGCGTACCTGTTCTGCCGGGGAAACATCCCTCCGGGAGGGGAAATCGAAACCATCGTCATCACCAACAATCCTCTTGTCGAGAGGGGGTCAATCTTCATCAAATCTTCACCAGCACCATCTCCTCTCAAACCCTAGTTCATCTCTTGTATCCGATCTTTGTCTCAGAACCTCATATTGGTACCTGTGGGTTGCTAGTAGTATTGATTACTCCTTTTGGTTGATGCTAGTTGGTTTATCTGGTGGAAGATTATATTTTCAGATCTTTAATGATAATTAATACTCCTCTGATTATGAGCATGAATATGCTTTGTGATTAGTTACGTTTGTTCCTGGGGACATGGGAGAAGTCTTGTTATAAGTAATTATGTGAATTTGGTATTCGTTCGATATTTTGATGAGATGTATGTTGTCTTTCCTCTAGTGGTGTTATGTGAACGTCGACTACATGACACTTCACCATTATTTGGGCCTAGGGGAAGGCATTGGGAAGTAATAAGTAGATGATGGGGTGCTAGAGTGACAAAAGCTTAAACCTAGTTCATGCGTTGTTTCGTAGGGGGCTGATTTGGATCCATATGTTTGATGCTATGGTTAGATTTATCTTAAATCTTCTTTCCTAGTTGCAGATGCTTGCGAGAGGGTTTAATCACAAGTGGGAGGCATGTCCAAGGAAGGACAACACCCAAGCACCGGTCCACACACATATCAAATTATCAAAGTAACGAACGCGAATCATATGAGCATGATGAAAACTAACTTGACAGTAGTTTCCATGTGTCCTCGGGAGCGCTTTGCTTTATATAAGAGTTCGTTGAGGCTTGTCCTTTCCTACAAAAAGGATTGGGATACCTTGTTGCACCTTGTTCAGTTTTGTTACTTGCTACCTATTACGAATTATCTTATCACACAACTATCTGTTACCGATAATTTCAGTGCTTGCGGAGAATACCTTGCTGAAAACCGCTTGTCATTTCCTTCTGCTCCTCGTTGGATTCGACACTCCTACTTATCGAAAGGACTATGATAGATCCACTATACTTCTCGGTTATCAATGATTAAGTATCTTTGTATTTCTGTTTGAATTATAGGTTTGGTTTGGCCACCTAGATTAGTTTTTCTTGCAATGGGAGAGGTGCTTAGTTTCGGGTTCAGTCTTGCAGTGTCCTCACCCAGTGACATAGTAGGGCTAGCGAGGCACGTATTGTATTTTTTCCATCAAGGATAAAAAGATGGGGTTTATATCATATTACTTGAGTTTATCCCTCTACATCATGTCATCTTACTTAAAGCGTTACTCTATTCTTATGAACTTAATACTCTAGATGCATGCTGGATAGCGGTCGATGTGTGGAGTAATAGTAGTAGATGCAGGCAGGAGTCGGTCTACTTGTCACAGACGTGATGCCTATATTCATGTCATTGCCTTAGATATCGTCATAACTATGCACTTTTCTATCTATTGCTCGACAGTAATTTGTTTACCCACCGTATGTTCTCTTTCAAAAGAGAAGCCTCTAGTGAAACCTATGGCCCCCGGGTCTATTTTCCATCATATATTTTTAGATCTATAAACCAAAAAACCCAAAAATACCTTTCTGCAATCTATTTATATTTACTTTAGTTTTCTATTTTATTTATCTTTTATACCTGATTCTATCAGATCTCACTCTTATTCGTGATTGTGAAGGGATTGAAAACCCCATTTTCGCGTTCTTTGCAAGTGTTTGTTAGTTTGTGTAGGTGCATAGATTGGAGACTTGCTTGTGCCTCCTACTAGATTGATACCTTGGTTCTTAACTGAGGGAACTACTTATATCTACCTTGCTACATCAACCTTTCCTCTTCAAGGAAAAAATCAACGCAAGCTCAAGAAGTAGCACTAACCATGTCAACAATAACTCTTAGAAAGTTTATTAGCTCATATCAATGGCATAATAAACTAGCGAGCAATAATAAGACATCTCAAATGCCAACACTTTGTCAAAACAATCATGATATAATACGACAACAGTGGTATCTCACTAGCCCTTTCTGAGACTGCAAAACATAAACGTAGATCACCTCCAAAGTTCAAGCAGCGACTAAACATTGTAATTCATGGTAGAGAAGATCCAATCATGATGCATCCAACATTAATTATTCAAAATGCATGAGGATGATAATAGTGCTCTCAGGTCTAGTGCTTGTTTGAGATGGTGATGACTCAACATAAAAATAAAATAACATAAAAGTAGATAGATAGTCCCTTCGTAGAGAGAAGTAGGGATTTGCGGAGGTACCAGAACTCAAAGTTTAAATCAAATATAAATATAATTTTGGGAGGTGCACTCTTCCTGTCAATGTTACGACCAAGAGATATCAATATCTTCATGCTAAAAAAATTAGCGGTGGTTCCCAAGCGATAAAAGTAAAGGTTTAATCCCCTCCACCGACAAACACAATCCACGGTTAGCCAAATCCACGCGTGTCATCCATACCAACAACAGTCTTGGGGGAGTTTTTTTTTATTATTTGCAATTTTTGATTTTGGGACTGGGCATCCCTATTATTGGCCCCTCTCGTGCAAGGAAAAAGTGAATAAACACTCATCATGAGGTTAACCCTCTTATCATGAAAGATACTGGCTGCCCCTATCACTCCATGAGCAGTTCAGGCACACAAAACAAATGTTCATTTGAAATTTTAGAGATGGCACATGCAAACTTACTTGGGACGGTAGGGTAATACCGCATATAGGTAGATATAGTGGACTCATCTAGAATAACTTTGGGTTAATGATTTTGATGCACAAGCATTATTCCCGTTTAGTACACGCAAAGGCTAGCAAATAGGTTGGTAAGGGACCATCTAGAGAGTGAAAACGGTCATGAACATGCTTTATGAATAATCAACATTGAATACTAGCATGAGTAGCATATAAACACCATGAACGTAATTATTGTGGAGGCTATGTTGGTTTTGATTCAACTACATGCGTGAACATCTACCAAGTCAAGCCACTTGAAACATTCAGAGGAGGATACCATATCATCATACTACATCACAATCATTTTAATGCATGTTGACACCCAAGATAAATCATTATACACTCCTAGATACTTAAGCATGGCATGACAAACTATAATCTCTAATTGTCATTGCAAACATGTTTGATCATAATATGCTGCATCATGGATACTAAGTTAAACATATTTACAAAAAAACAAGTTGAGTTCATACCCGCTTATCTATGCCACAATCACTTCATCAAATATCGTCATTATTGCCTTTCACTTGCACGACCGAACGATATGAAAATAATAATAGTGCAAGAGTGTCGTGGACTAAGCTAGAATCAACAACATATTATTCAGAGGAGAAGAAAAAATACTATGGGCTCTTTATTATATCAACAATAATACATATGAGAGCCACTCAATATTTTCATCATAGTCTTCTCCTTAGTACGATTCATCAAAAGAAAAGAAATGAACGTCAGAGAAACACACAGAAATATTTTTGGATTTTTTGATTTTTCTTAAGGGATGCAAATTAAAGAAGGAAAAACAAAAATGAGAAAAGCTATTTACACGGGTGTCGGATTTAGGGTTCCGCAAACCCTTGAGAGGTTCAAACTTTGGGGTGCGTGCGGAGATCTCAACCTTCCCAGTCTGCCGACTCGCTAATCTCACAGCCTAACACGTCGAGCTCGGAGGGTAAGAAAGACACAATAGTTTACCTAGGTTCAGGCCACCTTGCGGTGTAAATCCCTACTCCTGCTTTGTGGTGGATTTGCCTCGAGGGGCTGAGGAAGAACTAGTACAGTGGAGAACATCCTCAAGAGGCGTGTTCTTGGGCTCAAGTGAGCTGGTGAGGGTGGAATGGATCCTATCAGCCTCCCTGCCCCTCCATAGTGATGGCTAGGTCCTATTTATAGTGACCTTGGTCCTCTTCCCGAATGGAGGCGGGAAGGGATCCCACAACAGCCAAATTTGAAAGGAGACAGCTAGTACATCTTATCCTAACTAAAGTGGTCTTCGCCAGCAAAAGCCTCTGGTTGTGACACTGCGGTGGGCTCGGTGATGACCTCCGTCCTACTGTTCTGGCAGTCTTGGTCTTGTTGCACAAGAATGGAAACCTATGGTTTATTCCTTAGGACTGCACGCCTGCTACTTGCCTCCCTTGCACCAAAGACGAAACAGATACACTGCGCCCGCTGGCGCCCGCCGGGCCTTGATCTTCATGGCTCACGTCATCCGAACCTCATGAGGTGAGCCTTGCATAGAAATCTCCGCTCCTCAGGAGCCACCCTAAGGAGACCGATCCCTTTGGAGGTCTCGATGTCATCCGACTCACGAGGCTTGGCCCCTTGTGAGGGTCTTGGGTTGTCGATGCCGAAATGGGTCATGCCAGGCCGCTGGTGGAGCCACGCCGTGGGCTGTAGGTAGGCAAGTCTGGGTACCCCCGTATCCAGAACACCGACAGTAGCCCCTGGGCCCAAAACGCGCTCGGACTTGGGTTCTGGGCGAAGCCAAAGGGCAAGTACGGAGCGCCGCGGGCCCTAACTGCATGTAGCCTTGGACGACGCGTGGTGATTGATGTGACGTGGGTGCCTTTGCTTCCCCAGGATGCCTTATAATCCGGCAGGCCTGGCAACCGCCCATTGCTAGTGCAGTTTGCCTTTGTTTGACAGTCGTGCTTGGCCTTGACCTCCTTTCCCCCCCGAGCTTGCAGCCCCTCTTGTAGATTCGTCGCCAGCGCCTCCTCCCCTTCTTTCCTCCGCCATGGCTCTGCGACAGAAGAAAGTGAGGAGGAAGCTTCACACTCCGGTTGAATCCCCGCTGGCCTTGGAACCTGCTTTCGAGCGATCGACGGTGATTAACCGGGAGGGGTTAGCCAAGGTACGCCCAGTGGAAGGCAAAGACCGCCTGGCCTGCTTCGCGGACCACTACTGAGATGGACGTCACCGAGATCCCTCTTCATCTTCACACCCTCTTCGCAGGCCTGATTCCTCCTTTCTCCCCTTTCTTCAATGCCATACCTTTGCATTACCAGGTCCACGCGCTGCATCTAGATCCCCAATCCATCATCCTTCTTGTCGTCTTCGCCTTCCTCTGTGAGGCCATGGTCGGCATCACTCCTTCCGTGGCCTTGTTTCTTCATTTCTTCTTGCTCCGCCTAGTTGATGCCCGCCAGCACTCAGGGTGCGTGGCCTTTCAAGCTGTACCGGCGACGGCTGGCTCGGGGATTGACTTTGAGCTTTCGCCAGATGCGGCGGGGTTCTGGAAGTAGTGGTATTCGTGGACGTCGGCATGCGCAGCTCCCTTCTCCTGCTCCCTCGGGCGCCGGCAGTGCCCAGCTATGGCTGGGGGCATGCAACCCCATGCTTGCCCGCATCTAGACCTGGCTGACCATGCTAAAGAAGCTAGGGGTGACTGCGCCAATGGTGGTGCAAGAGTTCATCCAGTGGCGCATCGCCCTGCTCCAGCGCCATTCCCGTCCAATGTGGACCTGCACTGGTGCCGATGACCCTATGAGGCTTAAGTTGTCCGCGCTCCCTTCCAAGACGCTACACATTATGGTCAAGCTTCTAACGGGTAGCCCAGAGCTAGTGCACTCCCAGGAGAGGGCTGCCTCCTGTACCATTGCTAGAACAAGGTGGAGTTCGTGAGGCAGATGCCCTTCTTCGAAGACTGGGGGATACGCCAAGCTGGCTTTGATGGGCCTCGTGAGAATCCCATTCTCGTGCCCCCCTACTTGTTGTCCCCACGGCATGCACCCCGAGTGTTGGTGCAGGGGGGCGAGCGACTACTGAGGGGCAGGAAGCACCGTGTGCTCCCGAGGTGGACGCTCCTAAGGTCCTGGCGAGAGCTCTTGAGGGGGCCACCGGGGGGCTGGACCGGCCTGATGCCTTGGAGGCGAATGCCAATGACACCAGGGCAAGTGGGTCCGAGGCATCAGCCAGGGGGAGGCATCGCTCGGCACTCCTGGGACTGCTACCCGAGAAGCCCCGCCGAGCGCTCCCACAGCTAAGAATCACGCTGCAAAGTCTGGTCGGCCTCGCCTGAATCTTAGAGCTCTCCACAAGAGGAAGGGGCCTTTGAGCTGCAACGGCAATGCATACTGGCCATTGAAGTAGAGGAAGTACATAGCCGTGGATGAGTAAGTACCTTATTCTAGTGACTTTCTGTGTGTTATGTTTTTCCCTGACCAAGGCTTCATAGGATCCCCGCGGTGGTGAAGCCTCAGGAGAGGCAACCTCCAGGAACTCTTGGCTTGATCTCAACGCCCAACTCCCCACGTCTGCCTCCTGCGCAAGGCACGGGGCCAACTCTGGCAGCTGATGTGCTTCTATGGGTCCTCGGTCTTGAGCCTCCTGCCTCCTTCTTTTGCAACCTGGCCTGGGGGACAAGGGGCATGCCGACGGCTCCTCCATTGATCACTGCTGGCGATCGGGCGCCCCTGGACCAGCTGCGTCTTCAGGCTGCCGAACTGCACTGGCCAGCCCCCAGCCGGAGGCAACTAAGCCGCTCCGCGCCCCTCCATCAGCTCCCAGGACAAAAGACGGGCTTGGTCGTGCATTGGAGTTCACGTGCAGTGAGGGAGTCCCGGACTAGGGGGTGTCCGGACAGCCGAACTATCATCATCGGCGGGACTCCAAGACTATGAAGATACAAGATTGAAGACTTCATCCCGTGTCCGGATGGGACTTTCCTTGGCGTGGAAGGCAAGCTTGGCGATACGGATATGTAGATCTCCTACCATTGTAACCGACTCTGTGTAACCCTAGCCCTGTCCGGTGTCTATATAAACCGGATGGCTTTAGTCCATAGGACGAACAACAATCATACCATAGGCTAGCTTCTAGGGTTTAGCCTCCTTGATCTCGTGGTAGATCTACTCTTGTAATACCCACACCTTCAATATCAATCAAGTAGGACGTAGGATTTTACCTCCATCAAGACGGCCCGAACCTGGGTAAAACATTGTGTCCCTTGTCTCCTGTTACCATCCGCCTAGACGCACAGTTTGGGACCCCCTACCCGAGATCCGCCGGTTTTGACACTGACATTGGTGCTTTCATTGAGAGTTCCTCTGTGCCGTCGCAATCAAGAGGGATGCCTTTTCCCGTCTTTAAAGACGGCGCCATCGTCAAGGGAGCTTTGGCCACCGGCCAAACTATCCGGCTGGGCGATTTTCTTATGACCGCCAGTTAGGCCACCGCTCCAACAATGACCTCTCAGGTCATCAAAAGCGATCTTCACGTCAACTCGGAATTCGCCGAGAAGCTAGATCTGACGGAGCTCTCCTCTGTAAATGAGCTCTTGGATCGCATCGCCGCCCTGGGAGTTGCTACAGACCACGATCAGATTGGGCTTAAAACCGATCTGAGAGAAATTAACTCTCCCCAGGCTACCCACCACGTTGTTGTGGTAGAGGAACAACGCGGCGACTCTTCTTCTATGTTAAAAACCAGTTATGTCTGGATTCTCGATCCCTCCATGCCGGATTCCCACGGAGGGACGGACGTCAATCAAGTACTGAACCTAAAGTCAGGCATCGGACCAGATCCGTTGCATAACATCCAACAATCCAAGCTTCCAAATCCGGAAACTTCTCGGCCTTTGAGCCTCAGATTGGGCAGGGTTCCGAATTTAATTCCGCCCACCCACCCAAACATAAGCGATCTATCTCGAATACGGCAAGAGCCCGATGAAACAATACATCATTACTGGGCCAGATTCCTCTTGGTTATGGACAGGATAAAGGACTGCCGTGAGGAAAGCGCAATCTCAATTTTCTGCAACAATTGCATGCACAAGGGAATCATGAACGACATAAGTCGTCGCGAAGTTACACGCTTCGCCGACCTGGCGACCATAGTACAAAAATACTGTGCGATGGAGAGTGCATGGAAAACCGAAACCAAGTTTTGGGACAATCCGGCCCTGAACACAACCCTAGTTCGAAATAAAAGGGTGCGTCATACTCAAGCACCTGGGTTAAAAACCAAAAAGCAAAAACCCCTAAAGGGCACGGAACCGTACTAGAGGGATGGCTCAACGGACCCTATAAAATCCATAATACAGAGGGCGCCACTCCAACACATAGCCTTCGAGCATGTTGGATACTACGGTAGGTGGCCAAAAGTAGCGCGAAGGTTTTCTAGCCCCGGGTAACCAGCCCAACTGTACCAGTACGGTATTAACAGTCTTCGAGACTTTCGCATCAAAGAATATGCGGAAACGAACAATCCGCAGCCTCGCCGAAGTCTACGAAGTAGCAACAGCAAATCCATGGAGCGACACGGCTATCACCTTCAATGCCAGCGACGAACCTAAATTCCGAACAGCCCGAGCACCAGCCGCATTGGTCCTCAGTCCGATAGTGGACGGCTTTCGTCTCACCAAGGTACTCATGGATGGCGGCAGTGGATTAAACCTCATCTATGAGGAAACCCTCCAAAAAATGGAAATTGACTGGAGCCGCATTGAGCGAAGCAGCTCAACCTTTAGAGGAATAATCCCTAGTCGGGAAGTACGCTGCACAGGAAAAATCACACTAGATGTAGTGTTCGGCTCACCGGACAATTACAGGTCCGAGAAGGTCATGTTTCAAGTGGCCCCATTCGGCAGTGGATATCACGCCTTGTTAGGGCGAGAGGCATTCACAATTTTCCAAGCTATACCCCATTACGGGTACATGAAGCTTAAAATGCCCGGGCCCAATGGAATCATCACTCTTGTCAGTGATCCAGATATAGCACTCCGCGCTGAAAATAAGATAGCCGCACTAGCCCTAGAGGCACTATACGAAGCCCTAGCGGCAGAGGAACTTACTGCGCTGCGCTCCACGGTGGATAGGGACGATGTGATACTCGATAAGAGATCTAAGTCCACCTCTTTTAAACCAGCAGATGAAATAGTCAAATTCCAGGTCCATCCAACGGACCCCACAAAGACGGCCTCCATTGGGGCACAATTAAACCCTGATGTAGAAGCCGCACTACAAGAATTCCTTCGGGACAATTGGGACATTTTTGCCTGGCACCCTTCAGACATGCGAGGAATCCCACGCAGGCTGGCAGAACACAGCCTAAATATCCTAAAGGATTCAAGCCAGTCAAACAGGCTCTTCAGCGATTTTCCGAACCCAAAAGACAGGTAATGGGAGAGGAGCTAGCCAAACTCTTAGAAGCCGGATTCATCAGAGACATAAAACATCTGGACTGGCTAGCAAACCTGGTAGTGGTACCAAAAAAGGACAAATCCTGGTGCCTTTGTGTCGATTTCAAAGACCTTAACAAGGCCTGCCCAAAGGATCCTTTCCCCCTCCCCCGCATCGACCAAATCATCGATGCTACCACAGGGCACGATTCATTGTGCTTCCTCGACGCATACTCCGGATACCATCAAATCAAGATGGCGGAGAAAGACCAGGCCGCAACGGCATTCATTACTCCATACGGACCGTACTGCTTCAACACAATGCCCTTCGGACTCAAAAACACCGGCACAACATATCAGCGCATGATTCAGACATGTCTGGCTACCTAGATAGGCAAAACAGTGGAGGCATACATAGACGATGTGGTCATTAAGACCAAACACGTCGAAACTCTAGTAGACGATTTGAGGCTTACATTCGACAACCTCCGAGCATACGACATTAAGCTCAACCCAGAAAAATGTGTTTTCGGCGTACCAGCCGGAAAGCTCTTGGGCTTCGTTGTATCCGGTAGAGGAATTGAAGCAAACCCAGCCAAGATCCGAGCTTTGTCACAATTGGATATCCCAAAAGACCTCAAACAAATACAAAAACTAACTGGATGCGTGGCGGCTCTAAGCCACTTCATCTCCCGTTTGGGAGAAAAGGCACTGCCCCTCTATCGCCTCCTCCGGCGCACCGAACACTTCGAATGGACGGATGCTGCCACGACCGGACTCGAAGAAATTAAGGCCATATTGGCAACAAATCCGGTCCTAGCCGCGCCCAACCTGGGCGAACCGATGTTATTATATATCGCGGCAACACATCAAGTTGTCAGCGCGGTACTCGTCGTAGAACGAGAAACAGAAGGGCACAATTTCCCTCTTCAAAAACTAGTGTACTACGTATCCACTGTCTTAACTCCATGCAAGTCCCGGTACCCACATTATCACAAAATAGCGTACGCGGTGTTCATGGCATCCCGCAAGCTGCGACACTACTTTCAAGAGTGTTCCATAACGGTGGCCTCCGAAGTACCTCTCAACGATATTATAAACAGTCGCGACGCGACGGGCAGGATTGTAAAATGGGCCATTGAGCTCTTACCATTTGACATAACCTACAAACCACGGTGAGCTATAAAGTCGCATGTTTTGGCTGACTTCATCGCCGAATGGACGGAAGCCGAACTCCCTAAAGAGTACGGCGCATACTCCAATTGGATCATGCATTTCGACGGCTCCAAAATGTTGGCTAGCTTGGGGGCTGGCGTCGTCCTAACGCCCCCAACCGGAGACACAGTCCAATACGTACTTCAAATAATGTACACGGACTCCAACAACGCAGCCGAATACGAGGCCCTTCTACATGGTCTCCGGATGGCAATCTCCATGGGTATTCAACGCCTAGAGGTGCGCGGGGATTCAAACCTCAAAATATCCCAAGTAAATGGAGACTTTGACACCAAGGATCCAAAAATGGCAGCCTACCGTAACACTGTCCTAAAAATGTCATCTCGGTTCGAAGGACTCGAATTCCACCATGTAGCCCGGGATAATAACCAGGCAGCAGACGTGTTGGCACGCATCGGTGCAAAACATGACGCCGTCCCTCCAAACATCTTCCTGGAGCGGCTCTTTAAGCCATTCGTATTATGGGAAGAGGAGTCCGGAAATAACAACCCGGAAACAACCGCACCATCCAACATGGAACATTCTAACACAATCGGTGGCTCAGCCAATGAAATAACACCTTCAGCCCATGAAATAATGGCAGTAATTGCCCCGTGGACGGAACCATTCCTAGCCTACTTAATTAGGCAGGAACATCCCGAAGACCAAAATGAGGCCCGCTGCATAGTTGAGCGATCAAAAGCCTACAAGGTCCATGAGGGAGAACTTTATAAGAAAAGCACAACCAGAGTTCTTCAAAGGTGTATCTCTAAAGAGGAAGGGCGAAATCTCCTGGCTGAAATTCACGCCGGACTCGGCGGGCACCACGCCGCAGCCTGGGCCCTTGTAGGCAAAGCCTTCCGTACAGGATTTTATTGGCCGACAGCCCGGGCAGATGCTCAAGACCTAGTCCAACGATGCGTCGGTTGCCAGCTCTTTGCTAATCAAAGCCACATGCCACCCACCGCCCTCAAAACTATACCCATCACTTGGCCGTTCATGGTCTGGGGGCTTGACATGGTTGGACCCCTTAAAGGGGGAAGCCACAAGCAAAAATACTTATTGGTCATGGTGGACAAATTCACCAAATGGATAGAGGCCAAGCCGGTTAAAACGGCCGAATCCGGACCTGTGATAGACTTCATATCCGGGGTAGTACACCGTTTTGGCGTCCCCCACAGCATCATCACTGATAACAGCACGAATTTCACGGCTGACGAGGTTAAACTCTGGTGCAAAAACATGGGCATCAAGCTCGACTACGCTTCAGTCTATCACCCTCAAACTAACGGTCAAGTCGAACGAGCAAACGGTCTAATCATGAGCGGCATTAAACCCAGATTAGTGCGATCCCTCACGGAATCTAACACGCACTGGGTAGAGGAGATCGACTCCGTACTCTAGGGGCTGCGGACCACGCCAAACCGCACTACCGGATTCACACCATTTTTATGGTATACGGCGCAGAGGCAGTTTTGCCCTGCGATATAATTCATGACTCACCTCGCGTGCGCATGTACGAAGAAAGAGAAGCCGAGTTGGATCGGCAGGACAGTTTGGACGCCTTAGAGGAGGAGCCCGACGTGGCAAAATCCCGTTCCGCATTCTATTAGCAGCAGGCTCGAAGATATCAAAGCAGGGAAGTACGGGCCAAAACTTACAATGTTGGCGAGCTAGTTCTACGCCTGCCGGACAAGAAAAAGGACAAACTTAAGCCCAAATGGGAAGGTCCCTTCATCATCGACCAAGTCCTTACCGGCGGTGCATACCGTCTACGCAACGCATCTAACAACCGACTCGAGCCGAACCCATGGAACGCAGCCCGTCTCCGAAGATTCTACGCCTAAGATCCGGACTCAGAGTTTGTCTCCTTCCTCCGTCCACCTTTCATATTTTTTCGCTGTCTTTTGTTTCCCTCCTTTTTCCTCCCTCTTTCAGTAAAAGACTTCGAGGGCTGATCTGCGCATTGTTCGCACACACTCGATGTGCTACTCGCACTCGTTATACCTGGGGGCTTCTTTAACAGAAGCTTATTTATGCGGGCTTAATGCCCAACACATGTGTCATACTTCCGCATGTACCTTTTACTCACCATTATATGCATCGATATGACTTAAGTTTTGGCCAAGCTGGGTTGCCTGGCTCCTGTGCTTACCCCTACGTTCCTGATTGTTCGGCTAGGAGGTAAAGGGAGCACCTCTGCGATTGTTACTGCCGGGTCAGCCGGATGTGTACCTCAGACTGGGTGAAGCCGAAGGCTAGCGTTCTTAAGGGAATATTCGGTCGGTGACTTGAAAGATGATTTATTACTTATTTATTTATCTGCCCCCAGATGCTTTTTCTGCTCTTTTCGCAGTCCGGACATGCACTTTAGGGCATGCCTCCCAGGGAAAGGAACCCCTAATGGAACTATTCTCCCTGGAAGATGTTTCTTACTAACCATGTAATATAACATAGCTAGTTGGGCACTTGTCTGATAAAGCACTTATGACCCCTACGCCTGGTCTCCATGCATGCCTCGGTTTTTGTATAACCATGAGGGTATTCGGACACACTCCGAACTGTTGGGTCCCGAGGTTGAAGCGAAAAGGTCCGCAAAGACAAACGATCTACAATCCGGCTAGAAGGCATTTTACATGTCATTTTAAATTACATCGTCAAACTAACTGATTGTACTGCTCTTCAATCCCATCTAACAGGCTGTCTAGTTTACAATCCCATTGGGAATATTACGCGGCCAACTCTACTTGGCCGTACATCAGGCTCACGGGGATCTCCTTCCCATCGGGCCCCATAGGTCCGACCTCGGCCATGTGGTTTGGATCAGCCTTCGTGTACCGCGTCTTCACCATGGCCAGGCCTCCCTGGCGCCTTGCCGGCAGGCCGATATCTTCCACAGACGGAAGCGCTGTCGTACTCCCTGAAGCTTCTCAGCAAGCCCTCCAAGACCCTCGGGTAGGGAGACGGAAGGCCATAAGGCCTGAACGACGCCGCTCATCGCCTGCCGGACATGTTCGTGCAGTTGCAGGAGCTCGGGAAGAAGGTCACCCGTGGAACCAGGCATTTCCTCCGACGGACGACCCGTGAGCACACCTACAGACACATTTCTGTCAATCGACTTCCTTGCCGAACTCTTCTTTTCAAAAGAGTTTGCTCAAGCACTTACTATAAATGCCGCGACAAAGGCGCCGATTCTCCTTTATGGAGTTAGACAGCTGGACCCGAACACCTTTTAGTTCTTCGCCCATCTGGGTGTTGGCATCTTGGAGTTTGTTCCTCTCCTACTGCACCCTCATAAGCACCTTCTCGCCGCCTTCAGCTGGCGCAGCAAATGTTGCTTGTCCGGATCTAGTCCGGCGCCTTCTGCAATATTATTGTTAGACTAAATGCACACGCCACACTTCATAAACTACTTATCTTTTCGAAATATGTATTACCAGAGGGGGTTTATGTGGCTCCCCCGGCGGCGGCTAGTGCGGCCTCAAGTTGGGCCTTGCATTCTTGAAACTCCTGGGATAGGTGGGTATTCTTCTCCGTAAGATCCTGCATAACAAATGATCCTTAAATCAGTTAGTTTAACTATTTTAAGTCTCGGGGGCTACTGGCATATATAGCTATTAAAATTCCCCACCCGTATGTCTTTCACATACTGCTCTGTGGCTCTGGTTAAACCATCTTGAGCAGCACGGAGGTGCGCGTCTCCCGCATTAAAGTCATTCAACGCCTCGGGGGAGAAACACGCGTCACGAAGAACTGTCCGACGGCGCCTGTGATTCATGGCGCTCTCCACCTCAGACCTGGTGGCGGACAACCTGTCGGCATCCTCCGTTGGAGGAGCATCCGGCTCACGCCTTGCGCTCGCCTCCCCCTCCGGACCAGGTGTTGGAGCCTGGCTGGCGGAGGCCTGGTTGGCAACCTCTCCGGGCATAGTCCGGCGAGCGTTGTTTCTCCTGGAAGAATCATGAGCATTAATATACCCCCAGGAGTCTTTCCCTTAAAGACAATGGTGCGCCATACCTTTGCGGCGATGTTTCGATTCGCGCCGCACTCCTCTTCCGCCTGCTGGGCCGCACTGACCCTGGTTGGTCAGTCGCCGCGGGCTTGGCTTCCCGCCATAAAGGCACCTCCTGTGAAGCACCGTTGGTACACGGTGGTCAGAAATAAGCATTAAAAAAGTAATGGTGTCCGGACTTTGGTCGTACTCACCTGGGAAGCCGGAGATAAACTCGGGTAGTTAGCCGTAATGGCGACTAGAGCATTGTCTATGCTGAGCTGGTGGAACACCCCGTCAATCAGTTCCACCATTATGTCCGGATCCTCTCCGGAGGCCGGGTCAAGGGATCTTCCCGGATCCTCGGGTTGTGGAGTCGGGCTTTCTATGCCCTCCACATCCCGGCGCAGTTCCTGCGTCGAAATCATATAGTAAGACACTTATCTTTGAAAGCACGGATCAGATACATAAACGTCCGCTTACCCAGCTCCGAGGGTTATTCATGGAGAATCCATTCAATGGACTCATGCGGAGGAAGTCCTCTCTCTCCCCCTTGTACAAGCCGGATAGGATCTTCACCAGATCGGCGGCCGATCCCGGCCCCTTGCGGCCATGACGGGTGGCGTCATTCTCCCCGTTGAAATCCCACATGGGGTGGCCCCTATATTGGAGCGGTTGCACCCCTCGCATAATGCATGTGGCCATGACTCCAATCATGGTCAGTCCGGAATGGGACAGTAACCTTATCCGGCCCATCAGATATTGGACGCTCCTATCATCCTCCCGTCGAGGGCTCCACGGGCGCCAACTCAGGCGTTTTCTCATAGGAGCGTTGCTAAACTCCGGGAGGCCGATCCGAACTGGATCCGGCAGCGGGGCGTCTTCCATATAGGACCATTCCGAAGGCCAGTCTTCGGATGCCTTCTTCGGGGTTCCGGATAGGTATCCGGTCCCGGCGATGCGCCATATTTCGGCTCCGCCCACTTGATATATCGACCCCTCGTGAGAACGAGGTACGAGGCAAACAATCTCTTCCACAGCGCAAAATGGGGCTCGATGCCCAAGAACAGCTCGCAAAGAGCTACAAAGCCCGCGATGTGCAAGATGGAGGCAAGTGTGAGGTGGTGAAGTTGGAGTCCATAGAACTCCAGGAGCCCCCAGAGAAACGGATGTATGGGAAATCTGAGTCCCCTTATTAGGTAGGGGACGAAGCATACCCGCTCTCCTTTGGAGGGATTGGGGATGCTCTCCGCCTGCTTCCCGCCCTTGTAGGTGGCCAGTCCGGCTCGAACCGGAACCATAAAGGCTGGGGGAAGATATCCCTCTGCTTGGTGCGTCACTAACTCGCTATGCGGGACCGAACATCTCCTCCAATCTCCTGGCTGAGGACTGGGAGCGCGAGAGGAGGAGCCACGTCGACTGTCCACGTTGGAATGGATTTTTGTCGGATGCGCTTCGATGAGAACTTGCGGAAGGAGGACGGTGTGATTCGGATCTGGATCCTCGCCTCTCTTATAGGCAGCTTATTCGCGCAGCTAGGGGGTAAAATGTAAAAATACCCTCGCTTTTCGCATCCATACGACACGTGGAAGAGGGCCATTATTGGACGTAGAAGCCAAGGAGCGCAACATTTATAAGGAAACCGGACACTGTTTGGTAAACACATGGAATATGGAGGAGAACCTGCCTTGCAAACGCCGAAGACAATATACGCGCCAGACTCGTCGTCATTGAAGCCTGGTTCGGGGGCTACTGAGGGAGTCCCGGACTAGGGGGTGTCCGGACAGCCGAACTATCATCATCGACCGGACTCCAAGACTATGAAGATACAAGATTGAAGACTTCGTCCCGTGTCCGGATGGGACTTTCCTTGGCGTGGAAGGCAAGCTTGGCGATGCGGATATGTAGATCTCCTACCATTGTAACCGACTCTGTGTAACCCTAGCCCTCTCCGGTGTCTATATAAACCGGATGGCTTTAGTTCGTAGGACGAACAACAATCATACCATAGGCTAGCTTCTAGGGTTTAGCCTCCTTAATATCGTGGTAGATCTACTCTTGTAATACCCACATCATCAATATCAATCAAGCAGGACGTAGGGTTTTACCTCCATCAAGAGGGCCCGAACCTGGGTAAAACATTGTGTCCCTTGTCTCCTGTTACCATCCGCCTAGACGCACAGTTCGGGGCCCCCTACCCGAGATCCGCCGGTTTTGACACCGACATGCGGCGTAGTGCCGTCCACTATGAGCTTTTCGGCGAGGCAATGCACGTGATGATTCGGCTTGGTGGAGAGCTTGCTGACGCCGACACCCGCCTCAAGACAGAGGACCTCCGGTTGGTGCGCGAATGGCACCTGCTGAAAGTCGCCATCAATCTTGGGCAGCTTCAGCACGATCGCGCTGACGCATGCGCCGCGGCTTCTCTTACAACTTCTCATGAGGCTTGCACCTGCGCCCTTGAGAAGGCTAGGGCCGTTGACCGTCGTCGTGAGGAAGTCGAGGAGCGAGAGCGGGAGCTCCAGACTTCAAACACTGCCCTCGAGCGGTAGATTGAGGCACGGCAGGCCTTCCTAGCTGCATCGCCGGGCGAAGCGACTCATGATGGGGCAGAGCTCCAGAGATGCTAGGAGGACCTGGAGTTGGAGGTCGTGGATCATAGCTTGGCGTCAGAACGGCTGGAAGTGAGGGATCGCCAGGCAGCTACGGCTGAGGATGTCGTCGCCGCCCGAGAGGCCCGGGTCCAGCTAGAGGTCGAGCAAAAGGTGGCAAAGGCCCGAGCGGATCTGGCTGATGAGCATCGCCTGGAGATGGAACCGCCATAAGCCGAGCTCGAGGGGAGGACCACCGCCCTAAAGGTGAAGCTAGAATCTATGAAACAGCATGAGAGGGCCACCAAGGAAGCTCAGGCCTCTTCTGAGTCTGCCTTGGCCTCTGGCCGCGCCGAATTGTCTTCCCTTTCAGTAGCAGGTCAAGGATGTCGCGTCCCTTGCAGAGAAGACTGTGAACGAAGCGAATCGCCGCCGGACGCTGCAGAGCGAGCATGCCTTGATGCTCCAGGATCTCAAAGTCAGAGCCGACTGCACCTTGGGCGCCATCTACAATGAGAGGGCTCCTCATCTACAGGAGAACGATTACACCGGCCACCTCCGCTTCTTCACCGACGTCGTGACCCGCCTAGAGGATCGGTCCATAAGGGCTCGCGAGCTTGTTGAGGAGAGGAGCCGGGGTCTTCTTGGGCGCGCATTCTCATGTGTATTCAGCCACCTTGTCAATCTCGATCCTCACTTCGACTTCAATGCTATGTTAGCCCCCGTGCCTGTGGTCATTCAGGACAACCTGGCCGGGTGGGTGGACGACCATGTGGATGCCCTGGTAGTAAAGTTTGCTCTAGAGGATGACGCGGTCGTGATTGCGGCCGAACTAGATGACGCGAGTAGTGAAGATGAAGAGGATGGTTGCGACGACGCGCGCAGCACGGACGGGGGTGGTAAAGAAGGCACATCCAGCTAAGCCTGTGTTTCTTTTCGCTTTGACCTGTATGACAAGAAACTCGGACACATCCTTGTGAGAGCATTTTGAAAGGGGGGTGTCGGTGTCAAAACCGGCGGATCTCGGGTAGGGGGTCCCGAACTGTGCGTCTAGGCGGATGGTAACAGGAGACGAGGGACACGATGTTTTTACCCAGGTTCGGGCCCTCTTGATGGAGGTAAAACCCTACGTCCTGCTTGATTAATATTGATGATGTGGGTTACAAGAGTAGATCTACCACGAGATCAAGGAGGCTAAACCCTAGAAGCTAGCCTATGGTATGATTGTTGTTCGTCCTATGGACTAAAGCCATCCGGTTTATATAGACACCGGAGAGGGCTAGGGTTACACAGAGTCGGTTACAATGGTTGGAGATCTACATATCCGTATCGCCAAGCTTGCCTTCCACGCCAAGGAAAGTCCCATCCGGACACGGGACGAAGTCTTCAATCTTGTATCTTCATAGTCTTGGAGTCCGACCGATGATGATAGTTTGGCTATCCGGACACCCCCTAGTCCGGAACTCCCTCAGTAGCCCCTGAACCAGGCTTTAATGACGACGAGTCCGGCGCGCATATTGTCTTCGGCATTTCAAGGCGGGTTCCTCCTCCGAATAATTTATAGAAGATTGTGAACACCAGGATAGTGTCCGGTTCTGCAAAATAATTTCCACAAACCACCGTAGAGACAATAATATTCACACAAGTTCAATCTGCTGACGTATTCCGTGGCGTGACGTCACACCACAACCAAGCCTTTATTTGAAACGTTTTTATTGTAGCATTTCAGCGCGTTTAGCGAAGCGGTTTCCTTGGCACGTCCTGTCGAAGCAGAGATCGTGTTCCCCTTATCCCGGGATTCCCATCAATATAGACGTGGGTAACCCAACCGCGCCCGTTGCCACGCCCCCTCCATTGAAGGCGGGTTCCAAACGGTCACGGGGACGGCTCTTGGTATTCTTCCTCTTTATAATGAGACCAAGGCCCGTTCTTTTTATTCAATCTTCTATCGAATCCGCCCCTCTCCCTGAGTTCCAACACCCAGGGCTCCGAATTCAGGTACCTTCGATCCTCGACAATGTCCGGTCCTGATCTACGAGGCCGGTGGATGCCGGAGGAGGAGATGCTAAAGCTGAGAGATGCCAGGTATTTAACCTACGAGATTTCGCATAGGCTGCCTGCCCGAGGGCAAGTTATCCCAACTCCCGAGCCTGGCGAGATCGTCGTGTTCATGTCTCACTTTCGTTGGGGTTTAGGCTTCCCGACGGATCCCTTCATGAGGGGGCTCATGTTTTACTAGGGGCTAGAATTCCACGACCTGGCTCCGGAGTCCATCCTCCATATCTCATCATTCATTGTCGTTTGTGAAGCCTTCCTCCGCACTACCCCTCACTTCGGCTTATGGCTCAAAACCTTTAACGTGGAGCCGAAGATGATTGAGGGGCGTCAGGCAGAGTGCGGCGGGGCGGTTATAAGCAAGAGGGCCAAAGATCCATGGCCCAAGGGCTCTTTCCGAGCTCGTCTTGTGGCAACAGGAGTGGTTTTATATCACCACTCCCCGGGGCAGCAGGCAGAAGCCGCCGCCTGTCTTTCGCTCGGGCCCTCCACAGCAGCTGATGTCATGGGTCAACAAGGGTCGTGACTGGGGGTCGCCTAAAGACGTCCCCCTGTTGCAGGACCGGATTCGAGTCCTCCAAGAAAGGGAGATCAATCTGGTTGCAGTGGTACAGGTCATGTTGATCCAGCGCCTACTGCCCTGCAAACGTCGCCCCCTCCGCATGTGGGAATTTAATCCGGAGGGGCCGCGAGCTCTTCAACACTTCATGGATTTGACTCCCATGGAGATGTATAAACTGTTCTTCGGATCGCAAGAGACGCATCCGGAATTGACCGAGGACGCTGGCCTAAGCTGCAATCGCTCGGATACTCAAGTAAGTAGCCCTGTGTCCGGACACACCATCCATTTATTTATCGTGAGATTGCCTTTTAACTAGCTATCCCTGGACAGGAGTGGATAGCGCAAGCAAAACTGATACGGTGTCCGGCCCCCCTCCCTGAGACCACGTAGGATCCCGTGTTAATCAAAATGTTGGAGGTTGTACCTTCAAACAAGGGCGAAGGGGGGCACGGGGAAACTGTCACCTCTGCCAAGGTGGCATTTAGTAAGGGAGGAATCGAGAGTCCCTCCTTCCAGGGGGAGAAGCGGAACACTTTCGAAGACCCGGACGCCAAGGCCTCAAAGCGGGGAAAGAAATCTGTACCGGAAGGTCCTGCACCAGAAAGCGCCCCGGCCGTACTGTCTTCTTGGAGGCATCAGCCCTCTAACGAGCCGTAAATAAAAAGGGGGATTTTATAATTATTAGACACCCCTGTTTAATGTCTAAAGGTAACCGAAGTTTTTACCTTGTAGTTCGGATCTCAGCCCATCTCAGCACAGCTCATCTTCGGGAGACCTTCGTCCGTAGATGATGGAGAGCGAAACGCCTCCATCTGCCGCCCCATCGCACGGGGCGGACGACCCTGAGGTGTCGTCGCGGATGGTCTCCCGGTGTCCGGCGGGGCCGGAGAGTTCGGCACCCATTGGAGTACGGCCGGTGGAGCTGCAGGATTTGCTTAATAGGGCGTCCATCTCAGAAGATCACCGCACATTAATGGGTAATGTGATTGAGAGGATCTCGTCCGCCGAAAGCGGGTTATATGAGGTCGTCGGAAGTTTACTGACGGGATTTGAGGTACGCAAAAAATGACATACCTGTTGACAGTTTTGCACATGAAGTGCGCCCTGTATAGTAGCCCCTGAGACTTGGTATGCTGTCGAAAACAGCAGCGTGCCTAGGATCATAATCTCAGTTATTAACTGTCGCCTTTCCTATGCAGGTGGCGGAACATTCGGTGGCCAGCCGGACGGATGTATTCGCCGAGCTGAAGAAACAACTCGACGCTGCAGATGTGGACATCTCGCTGGTCAATAAACGACTTGATGAGTCACAAGGTATGTGATTGCGCCGCGGTCGCTTAGGAAGGGAGCTGATGCCCATTCCTTACAAGTTGTATGCTTGATGCAGATGGTGCTGCTGCTGTGGAAGACCTTCGAGCAGAACTTGCTCGGGCCAAGGAGCAAGCCAGAAAAAGCGAGGCGGCTGCCTTGAAGGCAGCGGAAGAGCTAGAAGCCGAGAAGGCTGCTCACTGCCGAAGCAGGGAGGAGATGGCCGGAATGACCATGAAATTAAAAGTTGCTACCGACCGCCTGGAGGTTCTTGAAGGAGAACGCCGAGCGGAGCAAGAGGACCTGAAGAAGGCCGATGCCGAAGCCAAGGATGCCCGTAGTGCGATGCGGGCTATGAAGGACGAACTGCGTCAGGTCGGAGACATTGTGGCTGGAAAGCCCTTTATGCTACATAGGAAGTTCACGGATCCGAAGTATGCTCAGCTGGGCCGATTGTACGGTGCGGAGGATCCTTATCTGGACTTGGCGGCGAGTGCGGCTGACGCAGTCGTGCACTTTCGAAGCCAGGAGGATCATGAAATGGAAGAGCTTTTCTGGTCTCAATTCCATAGTCCGGAGCGTCCACTTCCGTTGAGTGGTCGGCTGGTTGAGTGGGCTGAGCTGAATAGATTGTTCGGACTGGCCATGACAGATGTGGTAACTCATCTGTGGCCGAAAAGACCCAAGCCGAAGAGTTATTTTGTCTTGTTGCAGCAATTCCTTGGGGCAGTGCCGCATATTAAGGCGATGAAGCGGTCGGCATGCATAGAAGGTGCGCGGATGGCTCCCGCCCGTGGTAAAACATACTGGGCAGAGATGGATGCCACCGCTGTTGCATCCCGGGGTTCGGACAAAAGCCGATTCCCCACCGAGCATTACTTTGAGGAAGTCCTGCCGGGCGCTCGTATAATAGAGTCGCAGTGCTCGAAAGATGTTATGTTGGAATGACATGTATGATTTCTAAGATCATGTTTATAATGCAATGACTTTTTATACTTGTGTGTTCAAGTATTGAACTATCTCCTGTGTGGCCGTATATGTATGTATAATCTGAAAGATGGCAGTCTTTGGCTTTTGCCCCCACGCACATGGTGCGGGGGTGTTTGCAAAAAGAAAAACGTTTTTTCACACTTAATCCAACGTCTTGGTCCTTTTAAGGAGGTGATAGCATAGCAAACTAGGCAACCGGACTATAATGCTTTATCACTTTCACTTAGCCATAGGAGCTCGAATGTGGGGCTACTATATAGCCCCTGATGGCACCGCGCTTCTCCGAACTTGGGGCGCGTATGTGCTTGACCGGGAAGCGGTCCTTCGTCAAAGCGGAGGAATTCTAAACATTCCAATGGTCGATCGAGTGGTTGACCAGTCTCTCGCTATATCATGACAATCAGTTTTCGGCTTTCTCTACTAAGGTGCTCTCCCGGCCGAACCGGGGCACAATCGCAGTAGTTCTCCTGGTGCCGCGTTAGCCGATGATACGGAACATAAGACAGCAAAACACAGGAGCCGGGCAAACCCAACATTTGACCAAAGACGTGATTCAGAGCTGATGCATATAAGGCCTAACTCGAGACGCCGAACACTCCCTGAGGTGTTCGGTCTTTATGATATCGGGCAGAATAAAGCCCTAAGCCCCTAGTGTCCAGGTACAGGCGAGAACTTCTGACGCTGCCGATGCCAAAACGCCAGCCTCATCCTCGGCTCTGGTAGGAAACCGGGGGATGTGTATCAACAAGAGACAGTGAGAAAGGTTTACGCAGGATCTTAATCTGAAAAGAATCCTTGCAACGGGTCCCTACTGCACGTCTGCGCCTGTGTCTCCGTTGTGCTGTATCCTGGACGGGTGTAGCACGTGCTTCATCTGTAAAGGAGAAGGACTTAGTTTCTAAAAAATATCGTGCAAAAAGTGTATCAAAATAAAGTATAATTTGGAAGATGAAGAAAGTTGAGCTTTATTGGCTTTCATCATTTATGCGCGCGGCCCCCTAAAAAAAGGAGTATGCGGCTGGGAAGCCCCTTGCCGGACTCGTCTAACCATGTCCGAGGTCTAAATGACCTGTTTTTAGGGGCTTTGACCTGCAAGGTCGGAATAATGTGTGGCTGTCTAGGCAGCCGCACATTCTCCATGGTCGAGAGACACCTGGAGTTTTAAGAATATGCCACGTGGACCGGGCATTTTTAAGCGTAAGAGACGCGTAATGCGATATTGCATGAAAGCACGCGAAAGCTGCACGCCCTAGTAGTGCTTAAGGGCTACTGCTAAATGGGGCGATGGAGGGTGAGCTTTTCGCGACGGAGGTTGTCGGATGAACCGAACACGACCCCTAGTGGTATAGAGCCTGTAAAATTGGCTAAAAAGGCCTGGCGTCACTCCTTTGAAGGAAGTGCTGCTATAACGAATTTTGGTGGGTTCTATCCCCAGTCTGCGGACGGTGTCCTGGTATAGCAGGGGCCACGCTGCGTGTTATCACGTGAAGTGAGTTCACTGTTTTGACTTCTAATGGGAAAGTCTTTTGGTTTCCGGAGCGCTGCTTTTGGGTTTCGTCACTGTCACTTGGTGTGTCGAGCCCTTTGTGTTCGGCGTTAAGTCGGCTGGACTGCTTGAAGACCCAGCAATCTCTGTGGGTATGGTTTGCAGGCTTCCCGGAGGTACCGTGTATTTGACACAGTCTATCCAGAATCTTGTTGAGGTTGGATAATTCGTCATTGTTATCCTTTAAGGGCAGTGTTTTGTTGTTCGGCCGAGAGCTTTTGAATCCGGCGTTGACCGCCATACTATTTGGGCCATTCTCCTTGTTCCGGCGCTGATCTTTTTTGCGTCGTGATTTCCCATTTCCATCCCTGATTTCGGATGTACTCGGGTCGCTGGTGCTGCATCTAGCCAACCAGCTGTCTTCCCCCGCGCAAAAGCGGGTCATGAGACTTGTTAGTGCGGCCATTGTTCTTGGTTTTTCCTGGCCGAGGTGTCTGGCGAGCCATTCGTCTCGGACGTTGTGTTTGAAGGCTGCCAGGGCTTCAGCGTCCGGACAGTCGACTATTTGGTTCTTTTTAGTGAGGAACCTGTTCCAGAATTTGCGTGCTGATTCTCCGGGCTGTTAAGTTATGTGACTTAAATCATCTGCATCCAGAGGCCGGACATAAGTCCCCTGAAAATTTGCTCGAAACGCATTCTCAAGCTCTTCCCAACTCCCAATCGTATTTTCTGGGAGGCTTTTAAGCAAATGCCGGGCCGGCCCTTTGAGTTTGAGGGGAAGGTATTTTATGGCATGGAGATCATCTCCTCTTGCCATGTGTATGTGTAGGATATAATCCTCAATCCAGACTCCAGGGTCTGTCGTTCCGTCGTATGCCTCTATGTTTATGGGTTTAAATCCCGCTGGAAATCCATCATCCAGTACCTCGTCGGTAAAACATAGTGGGTGTGCGGCGCCCCTGTAATTGGGTGTGCCGTTGTCTTCAAATGCTCGGCTGGTTGTGTTACTTCCTGGAGTCTTCTTTTTTGGCCCATAGATAGAACTGGCCGGGTTATCCTTTTTCTGAAGATCTTTGGGCTGATCATGTGCCGGCTTGTGTGTAGCGCCTCGTGTTGCTCTTGGCCTGTCATCTGGTCGTCTATCCGGCCAGGCGGCCCCTTTCTTTTTTGACTGCGGGGGCTCGAAGGCCTCCTCGTCAAATTCGGGCAACAACTTGCGCTTCGGGTAGCTCTTTGTCTGGTGACTAGTGCCATATTTATCTGCGGTGTTGAGTACTTTGCTCCATCTTATTCTGAGTGTGTCTTCCGCTGTTTTGAGCTTCCGCTTTTGCTTCTTCAAACTTCTTGCAGTGGCGACGAGCCTGTTATGGAGATTCGTATGCTCTGGTGATGTGAGATCATCTTCGCCGGGGATGGGTTGCTTGTCCGGTTCATGTCCGGCTGGCTGCTTGTTCACGTGTGCGTCGTCCACTGCTGCGCCCTGCTCTAGGGCTTGGTCCATATGGGTACCGTTTTCGTCGATGCCGGTCTTCGGGCGGCGCTTGCGTCGCCACTTTGTCTGTCTATTGGGGCAATTGTCCTTCACCACGTCCCGTTTTTCCTCATTGTCGCTTCCTTTTGGTGTGTCCACCATGCATACCTTGTGGGATGGGGTGGCTTTCCTGCGCCCGTTAGGCGCTGGTTCTTGGTCGTCTCCGGCATCGTCTTCCATACCATCCATGTCCTCAGAGTCGTAATCTAGCATGTCGGTTAGGTCGTCGACAGTGGCTACCAAGTGGGTGGTGGGTGGGCTCTGAATTTCTTCGTCGTCCGCATCCCAACCGTCCTGGCCGCAGTCCGGCCAGGCCTCTGCTGATAACGAGAGGTGCTTTAGCGAACTCAAGATGTCGCCAAAAGGTGAGTGTTGAAAGATGTCCACCGCGGTGAACTCCAGATTGGCGCCTAATCGGATTTGACTGGAGGGGGCGCGGGAGGTCCGGAGTCCGGCAAGGAGTCCGGCGCCTCGGAGCCACGAGCTTCATGAGGGACAAGATCGGTATTCGGCTCTATTGTCGTAGAGGTTGCAGCCCCCGGGGTGGTGTCTAGCCATCCATCCCTGGTCTGCGTAGCCGGCTCCAAGTCGAAGATCGGAGCGGGTTCGAGTGCGGCCTCCAGGGTACTGTCTGGCTGCAGAGCTAAATCATGCCCATCGCGACAGTACGGCACGCTCGGCTGTGGCTCGAATCCGTCGAGGATCAAGTCCCCGCGGATGTCAGCCGTGAAGTTCAAACTTCCAAATCTAACCTGACGGCCAGGGGCGTAGCCTTCAATCTGCTCCAGCTGGCCAAGCGAATTGGCCCGTAGTGCGAAGCCGCCGAATTCAAAGATCTGTCCGGGGAGGAAGGTCTCACCCTGAAATGCATCGTCGTTGATGATCGAAGAAGCCATCGGGCCTATCGGTGACGACACAGAGGAACTCTCAATGAAAGCACCAATGTCGGTATCAAAACCGGCGGATCTCGGGTAGGGGGTCCCGAACTGTGCGTCTAGGCGGATGGTAACAGGAGACGAGGGACACGATGTTTTTACCCAGGTTCGGGCCCTCTTGATGGAGGTAAAACCCTACGTCCTGCTTGATTAATATTGATGATGTGGGTTACAAGAGTAGATCTACCACAAGATCAAGGAGGCTAAACCCTAGAAGCTAGCCTATGGTATGATTGTTGTTCGTCCTATGGACTAAAGCCATCCGGTTTATATAGACACCGGAGAGGGCTAGGGTTACACAGAGTCGGTTACAATGGTAGGAGATCTACATATCCGTATCGCCAAGCTTGCCTTCCACGCCAAGGAAAGTCCCATCCGGACACGGTTCGAAGTCTTCAATCTTGTATCTTCATAGTCTTGGAGTCCGGCCGATGATGATAGTTCGGCTATCCGGAGACCCCCTAGTCCGGAACTCCCTCAGGGGGCCTTAATATGTATGAGATTATGAAATGCTTTTGAAGTAGTGCCTGGAGCGTGACCCAGCAGGCCTGCGGGCTCCCAAGCAGGGTAGTTGTTGTGACTTATCTTTGGCTCTGCGGGTCTCGAGTGGGCCCTAGTATTGCAGGGACACTTTTTCTCTTGAGATGTGCCTATCGCGGGCTCCCGAGAATCTGAGCCTCCCGAGGGGCCTACTGGCCTATCCTAGAGTGCCTCACAAGGGATTGACAGCTGGACCACGGCAAGGCATGCGCATGATGGTCGCATCCCTGGCCCCCGAGAGGGGCCTTAGAATATTCGTGTCGGTGTTCTGGGAACGGGGGTACCCAGACTTGCCTGCCTGCGGCCTGCGGCGTGGCTCAAGGAGTGGCCCAGTACGGCCATCTTCATCAACATGTCCTCAAGACCCTCGTGAGGGGCCAAGCCTCATGGGAAGGACGACAGGAGGCTTCCTCAGGCACAACCTCGTCAGGCTGGCTCGCGAGGAGGCGGAGAGATCAAGGCAGGGTACCTCACGAGGTGCCCGTGACGCAAGCCATGACGATCGAGGCCAGGCGGGCGCCGGCCTACGCAGAGTCCATGTTTCCTCTTTGGTGCAAAGGGGGCAAGCGCATGCAAGAGTATCAAGCAAAGGCAACCATTTTGGTGCAACAAGACCAAGACCAGCAGTACGACAGAATGGAGGTGATCGTGGAGCCCAAGCCGGCGTCATCGTCAGGGTCTTTGGCAGGCCAGGACCAACTTTAGTCAGGATAAGTGTACGAGATGTTCCCCTTCAAAATGGCCAATTGTTGGCGCCCTTCCCACTCAATATTTGGGAAGAGGCCCGGGGCCTTCGCCTATAAATAGGACTAGCCACCCACAGGGCGAGGGAGAGATTTTGGGGCATCCGCGTCCTGAGATAGAGAGAGAGAGAGGCGACTGAACTCCCCTTAGCAGTTCATCGCACCAGCCAAGAACAGACCCTCGCGAGGCTGTTCTTCCTTGTACTGCTCATCATCATCAGCCCCTGAGGCAATCCACACACCACAAACTAGAGTAGGGTATTACACCGCCATGGTCGCTTGTGTTGTTCTTCGTGTAGCTTTAGATCCTTGCGAGGTGATGAGACACGGGTAGGCAGGAGGTGTGATCTCCGTGTGCACCCTAGAGTTCGAACCTTGAGGGTCTGCCGGAACCCGAAATCCGACGTTTGGCGCGCCAGGTAGGGGTGCGCCGGAGCTTTCCCTTCCACCGACCGCTCTCCGCCAACACCGCGGTTTGCCCTCATGATGGGCAACGCGCCACCCACTTCGGTCGCCAGCACCAGCATGGGGGCCAGGGGGCTCCGAGCCTTGGCCCCCGCCTTGCGGCAGGTGCAATGGCCGAACAAGTTCAAGCAGGAGATGCCACCGCGCTACAACGGCACGGCCGATCCGCTGGCTTTCCTGCTGGCATACGAGGAGGCCCTCCTCGAGGCAGGGGCGACGACAGGGTCATGGCCAACTGGTTTCCCATGGCCCTCACTGGCGTCCCGCGCATGTGGCTGCTCCACCTACCGATGGCTTCCGTGGCCTCCAGGGGGGAGCTGCGCAGCTTCTTCCTCGCCCAGTACGCTGCACCGGCGCACCCGGTCATCGCAGCTCTCCTGGGCGGCTCGCAGGCACCACCTTCAGGCCACCACATCAAGTCATTCGTCTGCCAGATCGGCGCCGCTTCCGCGCCGCGCGGGGCGCCTCCGGGCTGGGCGGCACCTAAGGTCGATCTGGCCTTCAGCTCGGATGATCATCCCTCCAATCCGGCCTGCTCGGGCGCCCTCCCAATGCTATGCACCCCTAGCATCTATCAGGTGGCCGTCACCAGGACCCTCATCGACGGTGGTGCTGGCCTCAGCGTGCTCTCGGTGGAGGCCTTCAGCCTCCTCCATGTACCGCCGGAGCGGCTGCAGCCCAACAAGCCCTTCTTGGGCGTCGGAGGCGGCTACACCGGCTCCCTGGGGCAGATCCGCCTTTCGGTGACCTTCGGCACCTACGACAACTTCCGCACGGAGCTAATCGACTTCGACATCACCCCCATCGGCCTCCCATACAACGCCATCATTGGCTACCCGGCGCTAGCCCGGTTCATGGCCGCAACTCACCCAGCGTACAACCTCATGAAGATGCCCGGGAGTAGCGGCGTCCTCACCGTGTCTGGGGACACCCGGGATGCGTTGCAAGCGCTCAAGCTTACCTTCAAGGCCGCGGCGGCGGTGCAGCCCGCCGGCTCAAACGCCCCCGAGCCCAAGGGGGCTACGCCAGCCAAGAAGAAGCAGTTATTCACTCAGGACAAGGCAGAAACCAAGTAGGTACTGTTCGACGAATACAGATCTACCAGCGCCACCTTCACCATAGGCGCCAACCTCGAGCCCAAACAGGAGGAGGCCTTGGTGCAGTTCCTACGCGCGGACAAGAAGATATTTGCGTGGGAACCTGATCAGCTAGCAGGGGTCCCGAGGGGCGTAATTGAGCATCACCTCAACGTGTGACCCAACGTGCGCCTCGTGAAGCAGAAGGCGAGGCGGCAGTCCTCTAAGAAGCAAGCTTTCATCGTCCAAGAGACCTGCAAGTTGGAAGCTGCAGGGGTCATTCGCGAGGTCCGCTACCCAGATTGGTTGGCTAACCCGGTTGTCGTGCCGAAGAAGGGGGGAAAGGAACGCATGTGTGTCGACTTCACCAACCTCAACAAGGCCTGCCCACAGGATCCATTCCCGCTCCCTCGCATCGACCAGATTGTCGACTCCACCGCTGAGTGCGACTTGTTGTGCTTCCTGGATGCCTTCTCCAGCTACCACCAGATCAAGATGGCAGTAGAAGATGTAGAAAAGAGGGCTTTCCTGACCCCATGCGGAGTGTACTGCTATACATGCATGCCGTTCGGTCTGCGCAATGTTGGTGCGACCTTTCAGCGGCTGATGCACATCGCCTTGGGTCGACAGCTTGGGAGGAATGCTGAGGCTTACGTTGATGACATTGTGGTGAAGACTCGGGAGGAAAAAACCCTGATACAGGACTTGGAGGAAACCTTCACGAGCCTAAACGAAGTGGATCTGTGGCTCAACCCGGAGAAGTGTGTGTTTGGAGTCCCCTCGGGCAAGCTCCTGGGTTTCCTCGTATCCCACTGGGGCATCGAGGCCAACCCAGAAAAGGTAAAAGCAGTCAAGGACATGAGCCCGCCCAAGACCCTTAGAGAGATGCAGAAGCTCACCGGGCGCGTGAATCTGCTAGGGCGTTTCATCTCCAAGTAGGGGGAACGAGCGTTGCCCTTCTTCAAGCTAACAAAGAAGAAGGGCCCCTTTGAATGGACTGAAGAGGCCGACAAGGTGTTCCAGGATCTCAAAAGGTACTTGACCAGCCCCTCGGTGATGGTGGCCCCACATCCTCAAGAGCCCCTGGTGCTCTATCTTGCGGCCACCCCCTACTCTGCTAGCGCAGCCCTGGTGGCTGTTAGGGAGGAGCGTAGGACCAAGGCCACTACTACCATCCGGGATAAAGCAAAGCAGGACCAGGAGGGCCTCACAAAGACTGCGGCTGCAGCCGAGAAAGACCAGCCACAGCAGGGAAGCACACCCAGGATAGGAGAGGGCCCCCCTCTAAGAGACCAGCCGCTGGGGGCTCCATTGTCTCGGGAGGCGCCCCAGCCTTCGAAGGGCGCTAGCAGCGCCAGCACTCCCCACCTCGTCGAGCACCCTGTGTACTTCATCAGCACGGTGTTGCGGGACGGGAGGGCGCCGTACCCCATGCCTCAGAAGCTCCTCCTCGCACTATTGGTAGCCTCGCGCAAGCTGCGGCACTATTTCCAAGGCCATCCCATCGGGGTCGTCTCAGCATATCCCTTGGAAAGGGTGCTCAGGAGCCCCAACTCAACCGGAAGAGTCGCAGAGTGGAACATCGAGCTGCAAGCATTTCAGATAGAATTCAGCACAACCAGAGTCATCAAGGGGGCCGCGCTTGCGGACATCGTAGCGGAATGGGTAGAAGCGCCAGGCCTTGAGGCTGGCAAGGATCGATCACTCTCCCCAGGGAGCGAGGCACCGGACGGATGGTTCATGTACTTCGATGGGGCATTCTCCAGACACGGCACGGGGGCTGGCGCAGTGCTCGTATCTCCCACTCAAGACAAGCTCTACTATGTCGTGCAACTCTGTTTCCATCACGGAGAAAAGGTCTCCAACAACATAGCAGATTATGAAGGCCTGATAGCAGACCTGAAAGCTGCAGTCTCCCTGGGGGTGAAGCGCCTCACCATCAAGGGTGATTCACAGCCCCTCTTCAACTTCTCCAACAAAGTATATGAACCGAAGGACGAGCACATGGAAGCCTACCTCGTGGAGGTCCGCAGGATGGAGAAGCAGTTCTGGGGGCTGGAGTTGTAGCATGTGCCTCGCGGCACCAATCAAGAGGCTGATGACATCGCCAAAAGGGCATCCAGGCGGCTACCTCAGGAGCCCGGCGTCTTCGAGGAGCGTCTCTTCAAGCCCTTGGCACCGCCATCACTGTCAAGCACGGTGCAGCCTCGGGGGGAGCTCCCCTAGACACCTGCCTCGGGAGCCCTGGTCTGCGGCCCGACTTCAGGAGCATGCCTGCTCCTGGCGCTGGAGCCTCAGGAGGGGTGCTGGATCACGGAGCTCAGGAGTTACCTGACGCGAGGCACATTGCCGTGAAAGGAGGAGGAAGTGGAGCGTGTGGCACGACAGGCCACGGCATACTGCCTTAAGGTTGGAGAGCTCTACCAAAGGCGACCAAATGATGTGTCCCTACGTTGCATTTCCAGGGAGCAAGGGAAGGAGCTACTGGCAGACATACATGACGGAGACTGTGGGCATCACTCGTCGTCACAAACTCTCATTGGCAAGGCGTTCCGCAGCGGGTTCTATTAGCCCACGACACTCAATGACGCTGCAGAACTGGTGAAAGCTTGCGAGGCCTGTCAGTTCCAAGCCAAGCAGATCCATCAGCAGGCGGGAGGTCTGCAGACTATACCCCTCTCATGGCCATTCGTAGTCTGGGGATTGGATATCCTGGGTCCGTTCCCTCGGGCGCCAGGAGGCTACCGCTACCTCTATGTCGCCGTGGACAAGTTCACCAAGTGGGCTGAGGTGGAAGCTGTCTGCACCATCTCTGCCGGCTCCGCGGTCAAATTCATCAAGGGCCTCGTGAGCCGATTCCGGGTGCCGAACCGCATCATCACCGACAACGGTTCACAGTTCACCAGTAACCTCTTCAAAACATACTATGCTATCCTTGGAACGCAGATATGCTACGCTTCAGTGGCGCACCCACGAAGCAACGGTCAGGCCGAGCGAGCCAACGCAGAGGTCCTGAGGGGCCTCAAAACTAGGACCTTCAAGAAGAAGCTGGAGGCCTGCGGCAGGGGCTGGTACGATGAGCTCCAGTCTGTACTGTGGTCAATCCGCACGACCGCAACCAAGCCAACTGGCGAGACCCCGTTCTTTCTGGTCTATGGAGCTGAAGCCGTTCTCCCTCACGAGGTCAGACGTCGTTTCGCGCGGGTCCTCGCGTTCGACGAAGCGCAGCAGGACGCCATGTGGGGGACGGATCTCGTGCTGGGAGAGGAGCATCGCCGAGAAGCCGCACTGCGGGCAGCAAGGTACCAACAAGCGCTACGGCGATACCACTGCCGCAACATCCTCCCTAGGACTCTTGAGGTAGGGGATCTCATGCTCAGACGGTTTCTCTCCAGGGAGGGACTGCACAAGCTCTCTCCCATGTGGGAGGGCCCGTTTAAGGTTGTTCATGTTTCCAGGCCTGGCTCCTCATGCTTGGAGACCCAGGAGGGGGTGCCCATCCAGAACACGTGGAACATCCAACATCTCCGAAGATTTTACCCATGAAAAAGGCCCGGTGCCTGTGAAGAAGGCGAATACCTGTGAAGTAGCCGCGTTTTGGAAAAGGCCCGGTGCCTATGAAGAAGGCGAGCGCCTGTGAAGTAGCCGCGTTTTGGAAAAGGCCCCGTGCCTGTGAAGAAGGCAAGTTCCTGTGAAGTAGTTGCGTTTTGGAAAAGGCCCGGTGCCTGTGAAGAAGGCGAATGCCTGTGAAGTACCCACGTTTTGGAAAAGGCCCGGTGCCTGTGAAGAAGGAAAACGCCTATGAAGCTCGCCGCCCGTGACATTCTCATGTAATAATGAGTGGGGTTGTACATGCCCCAAAGTCTCCGGAGAGCCGCCCTCAGGCCTCGGGGGCTCCCGCCCACGCCCAGTGGCAGCACTTAGCTCCGCGCTGGTGAGAATACGTCGAAGACTAGACTAGGTGCCGGACGCGGCTTCTTTCATTTGCTTTCTGCAGTTGGCTTGTTTGCTTCTATTTGAAGGTTTTCTGAGGCTGTCACCATTTCGAGCTCGCGACCCTTCGTCCATTTCACTTATTTGTTTTGTTTTCTCCCATGCGAAGTCTCACGAGGGAGGAACATGGGCACCCTCGCGAGTGTTTTTCTGCCCAGTGGTTTGGAACTTCCTTGTCCGAGTCCGCTGCGGGAGCACCCCTCCCATTCCGTGTCCCATGGGCATCACGACATGATCACAGGGCTTGGGTTGGTTGCCCTCGCTACCAAGGCTGGAGACTACCCCTACTGACTAAACCCTGCAGGACACAAGGCGCAGGACGAGGCCCTAGCCTCGGGAGGCGAGGACCGCGGCGAGCTCCCCCCCCCCCAAGATAAGGGATTTCCACTCATAGACATGCAGAACGAAAACATAGGCATAAACAGTAGAAATAGTGCTCCAGTTAAACACCGACAGTTCAACACGCCCCGTGGGGCACCAGATTACATTCTTTTTGCGCAGGAGAGAAATGAAAGCAAAAAGGGGCACGACTCACCCGGCGCTAACTCTCGGCGGAGGCTCGCACTACCTCTGGAGCTCAGCTAGATTCCGCCTCCCGCTTCACCGAAGCGCGGCATCGGGCCGACCCGCTGCCCTCTCCCAGGTGAGCGCGACGACGAGGGGGCTGGTCGCGACCGACACTGGAGGAGCTGCCGTCCGAGAGGGGGTCACCAGAGCTTGGTGGATCTCAGGCACCACTGCCCCCCCGCCACCTTCACCCCAGCCAACGCCGGGGCTGGGCGCGTGGCCGCGGTCATCGTGTTCAGGGCAGCATCCGGCACGGCGGCTGTCTTCCCCGAACACGCTCACGTAGAGGGTGGCGTCGCCGTCGAACTTGAAGTGTAGAGTGCATCGTCGGCTCAGGCCGCGCGCGTGGGCAAATGTTTGCCAGCCGCGGGTCAAGGCCGCCTCCCCGGCGGTGGAGACCTCCAGAGTAGCCCAAGAGGCCCTGCTGCAGCAACCATCTGCCTGAAGCCAAAGGCCGCCCGGGGCACTAGTCGGAAGTTCACCTATGAAGAAGCGGGGGAGCTGGAGCTAGGTGCCGGTCGGGTCCGCCGACCACACGACAAACTCCGGCAGCACCTCCGCCGAGCGAAAATGCGGCCTTGGGGGTCACGCAGCCCCAATGTACCTATCGTTGGCAGCCGAACGCCCACCGCCGCGCAGAGGGATGTTCCCACGGCCACGAGAGGTCGCGGCGGAGACCGTAGGATGCTTGCGAGGGCGGCCCCGGCCACGCTTGGCCGGAGGAGAGTCGGGCCCTTCCTGGCGGGCCTTTCCTTTCTCCACGGCCGAGAACCTCTTCGGCGGGGCCATGGGGATGGCAAGTAGCCCAGAAGGAGAAGGGGCATAGCAAGAAGGGGTGAACTGGAAGGGCTCGCGCCGTTCCATATATATAGCTGAGGGAGGCCAACCGCCGGCCACCACGATCACAGGCAATCATGACCCGTTTCGCATGCAGGGACTTGTCAATTCGCGCAGTTGCCGAGGCGTCGTGGGGGAGCCGGGACGCCCACGTCCAATCAACCTCCATGCTACGCCCAAGGCCGCAGGCTATTGGGGCCCGTGGCGCTTCGCACTTGCCCCTTCGCTTCTTCATTAAGCCAATTCCAGGCGCGCCTTGGGCCCGCGGGCTACTGTCGGTGTTCTGGGAACGGGGGTACCCAGACTTGCCTGCCTGCGGCCTGTGGCGTGGCTCAAGGAGTGGCCCAGTACGGCCCATCTTCATCAACATGTGCTCAAGACCCTCGTGAGGGTCCAAGCCTCGCGGGGCGGACAACAGGAGGCTTCCTCAGGCACAGCCTCGTCAGGCTGGCTCGCGACAAGGCGGAGAGATCAAGGCGGGGTACCTCACAAGGTGCCCGTGACGCAAGCCTTGACGACCGAGGCCAGGCGGGCGCCAGGCGGGCGCGGGCCAGCGCAGAGTCCTTGTTTCCTCTTTGGTGCAAAGGGGGCAAGCGCAGGCAAGAGTATCAAGCAAAGGCAACCATTTCGGTGCAACAAGACCAAGACCAGCAGGACGGCAGAACGGAGGTCATCGTGGAGCCCAAGCCATCGTCATCGTCAGGGTCTTTGGCAGGCGAGGACCAACTTTAGTCAGGATAAGTGTACCAGATGTTCCCCGTCAAAATGGCCAATTGTAGGTGCCCTTCCCGCTCAATATTTGGGAAGAGGCCCGGGGCCTTCGCCTATAAATAGGACTAGCCACCCACAGGGTGAGGGAGAGATTTTGGGGCATCTGTGTCCTGAGATAGAGAGAGAGAGAGAGGCGAGTGAATTCCCCTTAGCAGTTCATCGCACCAGCCAAGAACAGAGCCTCGCGAGGCTGTTCTTCCCTGTACTGCTCATCATCATCAGCCCCTGAGGCAATCCACACACCACAAACTGGAGTAGGGTATTACACCACCATGGTGGCCTGAACCAGTATAAATCTCGTGTCCCTTGTGTTGTTCTTCGTGTAGCTTTAGATCCTTGCGAGGCGATGAGACACGGGTAGGCAGGAGGTGTGATCTCCGTGTGCACCCCAGAGTTCGAACCTTGAGGGTCTGCCGGAACCCGAAATCCGACAATTCGGGGATGGCCCGGACATGCTCAACGCGCGCATACTGCACCCAACCCCCGCTCGCGAGGCGCTAGCCCGGGGGGGGGGGGGCGGAGCAGCAGGCACGAGCTTGCCTTAAAACACGAAACCAGAAAACGAGAAACCGGCGCAAGTCAAGAAAAATTTCCCCCGTTTTTATTTTGGTAAGTACACGAAATTTCAAATTCATATCAAGAAGACGGCAAATTGGGTACAAAAAGAGGGGCGAAAGCAAACAACCGTGTCCGGCGCCTAGCTAGTCTTCTTGTCTTCTCACCAGAGCTAAGTGCTTCCACTGGCCGTGGGCATAGTCACTGGGGGACAGTGTCGATGGCCAGCACGGAGCATGGTGATTCCACTTGAACCTGGGTGGGAGCCCCCATGAGGCCCCAGGGCGGCACTCAGGAGACTCTGGGGCGTGTATAGCCCCACTCATTATTACGTGAGAGTGTTACGAGCGGAGACCTTCACAGGCATGGGGCCATGCTTCATGTCGCCCGACGAGGACCCCGCCCTGTGCCGCCCCTGACCACTGTTGGGGCGTCTGGAAACCAGGACGAGACCAAGGAGCAAGGCGGACGCTGGTGGCGCCCTCGGTGACCGTAGGCCCTCCAACAGGGGAAGGGCTCACCGACGCCTTCCCTGGCAGGGGACCTACTTCCACGTGGCGCATTGCTCCATGCAGCCCGAGGGAGGCCCTGGCCCCGGCCTCCCTCCACGCTACTCCCAAGGCCCTCCGGCCGCCTGCGGCAGGGCCGCCACCCCGATAGCCCTGGTGGTGGTTGTGGCTTGCTTCACCTGCGGTCCATGGTTAGTGTAATCATGCTCTTCAGGCATCGGATCTACCCAGTGACTCTTGTTGTTGAAGGCGTTGGTGGAACCGTGCAGCGGCCCACGGAGAGCCTCAGCCTCATGTGCTCCCAGCACCCAGCCTTGCGTGGGGGATTGGCAGGGGCCTTCTCCTGAGGCCTATCTTAGGTCCATCGCGGTTGGCACGTAGGCCTCCAGGCTGGCCGCACCTGAGTCGCTGCCCGGCTGCCTTGCACGGTTGTCCTCCGGGCCTAGCACTGGGTCCCAATGGACGGGGGCTGGTGCCCCAGCATGGTCCGAGGGAAGGCCGCTCTGGTTCGCCCCGCCCTGGGGCTGCATGGTCGGAGCAGAGCGGGCGGCACCACGGGCCGGGCCGATGCCAAGAGGCTCTCTAGAGGCCCCATGAGGAGGTGCACGGGCGTAGCGAGCGTGAGCGCATGCCCCCGCCATGGCTTGCGACGTAGGAAGGGTGCAGAACGGTGCCGCGCCCCTGCATGCAGGATCCACCATCTCGGCGACCCGTTCCAGGAGGGCATCGCGGCCGTTCTCTGCTAACCTGCACCTCAACAGTCTCGAGCCACAATGATCGTAGCTCGCATGTTCGCCTACTCCCGGCGAGTTTGTGGCGCTATCGCCATAGCGTAGCTCGAAGACCGTGCGGCGGCGCGGTTGCGACGCGGCGCAAGAGGGCGCGACGGCGGCCCATGCCGCCCACGGTCGACGGCACCGGGCGGTGCGCGAGCGGCGAGCAGCGCAGAGTCCAGATATTCCTCGTCAGCGGACACTGTCGGGGTGGACCGGACAACCCAGTGCTCAACACGGGCCCTTGGGGCGTCGGCCATGGCGGCAGTGGAGTGGTGGTGAATCAATCAACTGAAAAGAGGTCCCGACGCACCCCTACCTGGCGATCTAAATGTCGGATTTAGGGTTCCGCAAACCCTTGAGAGGTTTGAACTCTGGGGTGCGTGCGGAGATCTCAACCTACTCAGTCTGCCGACTCGCTAATCTCAGAGCCTAACACGCCGAGCTTGGAGGGAAAGAAAGACACAACAGTTTACCCAGGTTCGGGCCACCTTGCGGTGTAAACCCCTACTCCTACTTTGTGGTGGATTTGCCTCGAGCGGCTGAGGAAGAACTAGTACAGTGGATAACAGCCTCAGGAGATGTGTTCTTGGGCTCAAGTGAGCTGGTGAGATGGTGAGGGTGGAATTGATCCAATCGTCCTCCCTCCCCCTCCATGGTGGTGGCAAGGTCCTATTTATAGTGGCCTTGGTCATCTTCCTAAATGGAGGCGGGAAAGGATCCCACAACAGCCAAATTTGAAGGGAGACAACTAGTACATCTTATCCTAACTAAAGTGGTCTTCGCCTGCAAAAGCATCTGGTTGTGATGTTGCGGTGGGCTTGGTGATGACCTCCGTCCTGCTGTTCTCGCAGTCTTGGTCTTGTTGCACAAGAATGGAAACCTTTGGTTGATTCCTCAGGACTCCGCGCCTACTGCTTACCTCCCTTGCATCAAAGAGGAAACAGGTACATTGCGCCCGCCTGGCGCCTGCCTGGCCTAGATCGTCATGGCTCACGTCATCCAAACCTTGCGAGGTGAGCCTTGCATAGAAATCTTTGCTCCTCAGGAGCCAGCCTAAGGAGACCGGTCCCTTTGGAGGTCTTGATGTCGTCCGCCTCGTGAGGGTCTTGGGTTGTCCATGCCGAAATGGGCCGTACCAGGCCGCTGGTGGAGCCACGCCGCGGGCCGCAGGCAGGCAAGTCTGGGTACCCCCGTGTCCAGAACACTGACAATGGGAAAGCTCCCCACAAGCAAAAGAAGAATCAAGAAATCTTTTTGGTTTTTTCTTTTAATACTACCACTAAATTAAACTCGAAAGAAAAGCGAAAACAAGTGAGAAATATTTTTGGATTTTCTCAAAGTTTTTCAAAAAAAACACAAGAAGAAAGCAAGAAAATAAATCTAGCATGGATAATACAATGAAATAGTGTGGACATCGAGAAATGTAATGAAATGTGTTAACATGAATATAATGACTGTGGAAATACATACTCCCCCAAGCTTAGGCTTTTGGCCTAACTTGGTAATCACCATCCGTAGCCTGGATAATAGTCAGAGTGATAGCTGACGGAGGCCCTTGGTGCGACCTCCTCAGCCCGCCGAGCAGCTTCGACTGCCGTGTTGTACTTGCGGGCCTCGCTCTCAAGAACATAATATCTTCTTTTACTGTGATAATCAAAAAAAGTAGGTATAGGCAAAGTAACAGGCACAATGGGATTTTTATTGAACCTCATGTTGTAAGTATAATTAGTGGTTGTGCCCTTAAGGAACTTATGGGCCTCAAAGTCTAAGTACTGAGTAGGTAAAATGGGATCATTAGGCCAAGGTGAAACACCCAACTCCTTAGCTACACGGGAGGCATAAATCCCACCATAAAAATGACCACTAACAGTGTTGTGTTGCAATCTCCGTGTAAAGATTTCTCTGAGATTATAACATTTAATTCCTGTCAAAGTAGTGTGTATGAGGCTCAAGTCGGGGGCGCATAGTGTGCTGCAATCTTGGTTGCGCACGATACATTTTCTATTAAAGAGTGCAAAGTAATGAATTGATGGAAAATGAATACTTTGTATTCTACCTTGTGTCACTCCTCTATCCTGACCATAACAAAGACTAGTCAAAAATACCTCATACTCGGATTTCGGTGGTTCGTCTAGCAAAGTCCAAAATGAAATCTTACATGCAGCACAAAACACTTCTAGAGGCATGGTATAAGAATTATTATAAAGGCTTCTAGACTCATGAGGATGCAATTTAAATTTCTTAGTGAAAGTCTCTATAAGGTTGAGGTGTTGAATGCACTCATCTGCGATGAAGGGAGCAAGCTCGGCATTATGGACGTATTGCTCAAATTCTTCCTTGATACTTGCACTTACCATGAACTCGTTACATGGTCGTAGGCATGATTTGGTATCGGCATCCCGCATCGAGCTTGCACTTGGCTATAAGACTACCGTATTGAGCTACTACTCGATGATGCCTCCGGGGGCCTCCTCCTTGAAGAACTCCTTCCAAAGAGATACACTTATTCACGTACAATTTTCTGAAATTTTTTGGGTCACAACATTTTTGCCAACAAAACTTAATAAGATTGATAGCAACTACTCATATGAGTGCCTAGAGACTATGTCAAGCATTCAAACTACTTAGAACTCTAAGAATTCAACATGCAAGCTCATCTACAGCAGCGCCAAGAGTAGCTAATTATTCAAAATATAAACCACTAAAACAAAAACTAATTGGAGCAATGGAGGAGTCACATACCAAGTAGCAATCCCCCAAAACAGTTCCAGAAACGGAGCTTCGAGCAAAGAGATCAAAGTCTGCTGGTTTGAGAGCAAGAACACGAGAGAGAGAGAGAGCAAGAGTGATTTTTTCTAGAGGTGGGAGATGACATGGGCTAAATATATAAGTGAGGGGAGCCACCTGGGCCCACCACCCACCAGGGTGCTCCTGGGGTGGCTGGTGCGCCTGGTGTCTTTTGCGCACCAGGGGCACCCCCGTCTTGTGCGCACCAGGGGCACCCCCTTTGATGTTATTTGTACCAGAATTCAGACATATTCAAAACAAATCGTGTTAAAATTTTAGGTCATTCTGAGCACTTTTATTTTTGACCACTTTTTTATTGGATGGAAAATTCAGAAAACAGACTAAACATGGCATTTTATTTTATTTAACTAAGAAAAACAGAAAACAAAAGGTAGGGACAGAAGTTTGTGCTTACTAAATTCAGCAACCACATGTCTCTTGAAAAAATCCATTAATAAGGTTGATCAAGTCTTATTAATAATCACTTTCAATTAATATGAACCCGAAGAACTTTCATAAAACACTAAGTTATCTCAACGGGGATATGCATGTCTCAAACAAGCAGTAGGTAAAGGGAGTTGAAAACTTCCAATAGTAATTGTTGGAGATTTTTCAATAACGTTAATACCATTAACTTGAAATTGTTTCCTCAGAAAGTGCACCATATGCTCATTAGCATTGATATGAAAAGTGACTTTGTGTTATTGCAATCAATAACAGCCCTTGTAGTGTTCAAAAAGGTTCTACCAAGGATAATTGACATGTTGTCATCCTCGGGTATCTAAAGTATAACAAAGTCTGTGAAGATAGTAACATTTGCAACAACAACGGGCACATCCTCACAAATACCGATAGGTACGGCAGTTGATTTGTCAGCCATTTGCAATGATATTTCAGTAGGTGTGAGTTTATTCAAGTCAAGTCTTTTATATAAAGAGAAAGGCATAACACTAACACCAGCTCCTAAATCACATAAAGCAGTTCTAACATAATTTCTATTAATAGAGCAAGGTATAGTTGGTATTCCTGGATCTCCATGTTTTTTAGGTACTCCATCCTTAAAATAATAATAGCAAGCATGGTGGAGATTTCAGCTTTAGATATTTATCTTTTATTGGTGACAATTTCTTTTATATATTTAGCATAAGGGGCCATCCTTAAAATATCATTCAAGCCAGTGTGCAAAAAGACTGGCCTAAGCATTTAAGCAAAGCGTTCAAATTCTTCATCATTTTTTTCTTAGATGGTTTAGGTGGAAAGAGCATGGGTTTCTGAACCCATGGTTCTCTTTCTTTACCATGTTTTCTAGCAACAAATTCTATTTTATCAAATCTTTTATTTTTAGGTTGTGGGATATCAAGATAAATAGCAGGTTCAATCTCAACATCATTATCTCGTTCTTTATTATTGTCTGGTTGAGCATCCTCATGAACATCATCGTTATCATTTTCATTATCACTAGGTGAATGTTGATAACCAGATTGAGTTTTAACATTAGAGATAGAAACATCATTGTTATTCTCAAACGGTATTTCTATTTCAGATTCACTAGAGGTATGCAAAGTCCTATCATTTTTCTTTTTCTTCTTCTTCAGAAGAAATAGGTGCATCAGTGTTAATTCTTTGAGAGTCTTGTTCAATTCTTTTAGAGTGACCTTCAGGATAAATTGGTCCCTGAGTCATTCTATCTCGTCTAGTCATTACTCTAACAACATGATCATTCATATTGTTGTTCATTTCACTAAGCAATTCTCTTTGAGATTTAGCAACTTGTTCTAACCGAGTTTGAACCATAGAGGCATGTTTACCTACACCTCTAACATCATTAGTGATTCTAAATAACAAGTCACTCAAGCGAGCAATCATATAAGAGTTTTGTTTTAATTGTTTCATAACATTTGCATTGAAATGATCTTGCTTCATAATGTAATTAAGCATTGACTAGGATGTTTATTGTAAGGGAGGTCACCTTCATCAAACTTTAAAAAATAATTTACCTCTACCACCTGTGGAGGTGGTGTGTCAAGTCCATGTATTTCTTCAATAGGTGGTAAATTCTTAACATCTTCAACTTTAATACCTTTTTCCTTCATACATTTCTTTGCCTCTTGCATATCTTCAAGACTGAGAAATAAGATATTGTCGGTGTACAAAAGTAGGGGCTCTGCTTTTGATCCCTTTACTTATGCACGGGCAGTCAGAGCCTCCCGCCACGGCCACACATAACAGGGCAGGAAAGGGAAGCCGGAGAGAAGCTGAAGGCACAAGCCAAACAAAGCAACGACAAGGACCAAGGCCACAAATATCAGATGGACGGAGCAGGTTTCCCCGGCAAGGACCCTTCCCGGGCAGCGTCAGCGGCCCCGGTAAGACCCTTGCCAGGGGAGCTCACCCCCACCAACCGAGTGAGCCACCTTTGAGCCCACCAACGCTAGACAAACGCGTCAGGACAGGGCTCGAGAGGCACCTCCGTGGTGGCATGCAGATCTTTGTGAAGACATAGAATGCTCAAGATCAAATGAGGATAGGAAGGCAACTATCCTCACCGAAGAAACCCACAAGACCCCCGGCAAGATCCTTGCCGGGGAAGCCAGCGCGCCACGGCAAGACCCTTGCCGGGCCACCCGGCGAGACCCTCGCCAAGCGCACCGGCGGGGCCACTGCTAGGCCTGCGCCAGCTAAGTCTTCGCCGCCGTTTGCATGCAGCTGCTGACCCAACCAGTTGGGCAGGCACCTGCGTGGCAACATACAGCCCTTCGTGGAGGCTCCACCACCGCGCCACCTCAGCTGCCTACCTGCCTACATGGCACCGCATGCATTGCTGGCAGGGCGCGTGTCGAAGCGAGGAGGAGCGGGGACGGACGGGACGGGCCTCGCCCCCGTCCCCGATAAAGCGAAGGGACACCTAAGCCTCGCATTAAATGCGCTTTGTCCTGTAATACCAGCGATAAGCTCGCGACGTTGTAGCACTTTCCACCTCCTGTATGCCACTGTGGCAACCCCTTTCACCTATAAAAGGAGGCCCATGGCGCATGGGAAAAGGATTCGGCTCTTTCGAACCTCGCAGCACTTAGAGCTAGTTCGAGAGCTCAAGAACACTAAATACATCCACCAAAGCAGGATCGTAGGGTTTTACGCATCTTTGCGGCCCGAACCTGGGTAAATCCCCCTTGTGTTGTCTACTAGTCCTGCTCTTCTCACTATCCCCACGCCCCGCAACCGTAGAAGGGATTCCAGTGATCCCATAGGTGTCGCTTCCCACCGACATCTTTGGCGCGCCAGGTAGGGGGGTCAATTGTAAGAATCTGGCCTAGCAGTCGACCTAGTTGTTCTTCATCGCCATGGCTCCTAAGAAGAAGATGACCATGGTGATCGGTTCGTCTGGGACCGGGTTGGTACCGGCGCGGACCGGTAGCGGGCCAGTCGCGGAGAGAACCTGTGGCGCGGCCCGCGAACATCTACATCACCCTGATGGTCCATGCCTGGCAAGTGGCGTCATTTGCATGCCAGGCGATGAGCGACCATTCGTGGGCTCCGGAGGTGGAGTCGGGCCCCCCGCAGGCGGCGCGGGGCCCTCCAGGGGCGCCGCCGTCCCGCCAGGCAGCGGCACGACGATCTCCAAGACGCCAACACCAGCGCCCACGGCACGCTCCTCTCAGGTTGTGCGTGATGAGTAGCGTCACCCTGTCGGTGACCCTGCGCGCCGCCTGGGGAAGAGTCCCGTGTGCCCATCATATGATGAGGAGGGCTGGCATGCGCGCCGAGGTGCTAATGGAGGTGGCAAACGGCTGCTGGGCCATGACGCAGCTCCTTCTAACGTGGTTAGAAGTCGAGGCGCATCGCGGTCCACCCAGCTCTCGCCGCAACCCACGCCAGTGAAAACCCTAGCGCGCAGCTGCTCCTCGATTTCCCTCCGCCGCGGAGAAGCTCGACGAGTGGAGGGACACCGTCCGGAGCCTCGTTGGCATCGCCAACAACGATGAGTTGTGTCCGGCAGGACCCGTAGGCCATCGCTCCACCGGGGCACCGCATGCCAGTGGAGACCGTGCTGGAGGCGAAGCAGCCACCGTGCACTCCCCTCCTCCGTCCCGGCCACCCCAGGCGTCGGTTCGTCGCGACAACGCTCAAGACAATATCTCCATCGTGTCATCCGACCCACGAACCAACCGCGATCAGCGTCAAGTCCTTCGGGAGCGGGCTCATGAGGACGCTCGAACTACGGTCGAGCGCCGACGTGACGCGCGCCACTAGTCGGACAGGCGGGCGGGGCCTGCTATGGACCGCCCAGCGCCAGGAGGCTACGGTGGCCTACCTTATGAGGTGGGTTGTCCGTCTTTCACCAGTGAGCTGCGGCAGTTCCAGTGGCCTTCCCACCGTACGTTCAAGCCCGACATTGGTGAGAAGTACAACGACAAGACTCACCCGTCAGAGTTCCTCGGTATCTACACCATCACGATGCAAGCTGCTGGGGATCGTGACAATAAGGTGCTTGCCAACTACTTCCCCTTGGCACTCAAGCCTAACGTTATGTCATGGTTGATGCACTTGCCGGTGGATTCCATCTCTTCTTGGGAGGATCTGTGCCATGAGTTTGTTGGCGCCTTTACCGGAGGTCACCAGGCTCATGGCCAGGCGACTTATTTACACATCATCCCCCAGAAGGAAGGGAAGAACTTGCGCAAGTACATCTAAAGGTTTAGCCGAGTGCAGTACAACATCCCAGACGTTCATCCTGCCGCCGTGATCAGTGCGTTCCATCAGAATGTGCGCAATCGTAAGATGCATGAAGAGCTGGTGATGAATAAGGTCAGAGATGTGGCCGAACTTTATGTTATGGCCGATCGGTGCACTCGTGCTGAAGAGGGAAGGAAGTACCCTGGCGAAGACGCCGGTGCGGAAACCGACTCCACGGATGACACTGTCACCCTAGGGAAGAAGGCCCGACGCTGTAACGGGAAGCGCAAGGGCAAGGCCGTGCTTTCCGTCGAGGGATCCGATGACACCGGCACCACTAAGAAGACCAAGGCAAGCGACCCCGACAAGGAAGTTGCCGGGTGTGATGCTTGCCGGGCCTTGGCGGCTACCGACAAGCTAGGAGGCCCCGACAAGCAGTACTGCAAGATCCACCGAACTAAGGGCCATGATCTCCAAAACTGCCGGCAGGTAGAGCTGCTCGCCGAGAAGCAGAAAGCCGAGAATGAGTGGCGGGACAAGGAGAAAGGCCGAGATGGTGCCGAGTGGTCCAGCAAGAAGCGTGGCAGCCAAGGAAGCCGCCGCGACAAGGATAATCAGCAAGAGAGGCCCGCCCGGGGCCGCGACAAGAAGCAGGAAGACGATGATCATGATGAGGACGAAGAGTCCGGTGACCACGAGTTTCAGAAAGCCAAGAGGCCATGTGTGTCGATGGTGGCGCCTCGCTGCATATATCCCACCACCAACTCAAGCAGTGGGCGCGTGAGGTCACAGCAGTGGAGCCATCGTTCGACGCACGGAAGCCGCTGAAATGGTCCAGCACGACCATCATCTTCGACACCGAGGACCATGATACGTCTCCAACGTATCTACTTTTCCAAACACTTTTGCCCTTGTTTTGGACTCTAACTTGCATGATTTGAATGAAACTAACCCGAACTGACGTTGTTTTCAGCAAAACTGCCATGATGTTGTTTTATGTGTAGAAAAGAAAAGTTCTCGGAATGTCCTGGAAATCCACGGAGGCACTTTTTGGAATTAATAAGAATTTCTGGGCGAAAGAAATACACCAGGGGGCCCAGGGCCTGTCCACGAGACAGGAGGGCGCCCCCCTGTAGGGCGCGCCCCCCTATCTCGTGGGCCCCCTGGACCTCCACCGACCTCAACTCCAACTCCATATATTCACGTTCGGGGAGAAAAAAATCAGGGAGAAAGTTTCATCGCGTTTTACGACACGGAGCCGCCGCCAAGCCCTAATCTCTCTCGGGAGGGATGATCGGGAGTCCGTTTGGGGCTCCGGAGAGGGGGATTCATCGTCGTTGTCATCATCAACCATCCTCCATCACCAATTTCATGATGCTCACCGCCGTGCGTGAGTAATTCCATCGTAGGCTTGCTGGACGGTGATGGGCTGGATGAGATTTACCATGTAATCAAGTTAGTTTTGTTAGGGTTTGATCCCTAGTATCCACTATGTTCTGAGATTGATGTTGCTATGACTTTGCTATGCTTAATGATTTTCACTAGGGCCCGAGTGCCATGATTTCAGATCTTAACCTATTATGTTTTCATGAATTTATGTGTGTTCTTGATCCTATCTTGCAAGTCTATAGTGACCTATTATGTGTTATGATCCGTCAACCCCGAAGTGACAATAATTGGGATACTTCTCAGTGATGACTGTAGTTTGAGGAGTTCATGTATTCACTATGTGCTAATGCTTTGTTTCGGTTCTATATTAAAAGGAGGCCTTAATATCCCTTAGTTTCCGCTAGGACCCCGCTGCCACGGGAGGGTAGGACAAAAGATGTCATGCAAGTTCTTTTCCATAAGCACGTATGACTATTTACGGAATACATGCCTACATTACATTGATGAACTGGAGTTAGTTCTGTGTCACCCTATGTTATAGCTATTTCATGAGGAATCGCATCCGGCATAATTATCCATCACTGATCCATTGCCTACGAGCTTTTCATATATTGTTCTTCGCGTATTTACTTTTCCGTTGCTACTGTTACAACTACTACAAAAACCCAAAAACTATTACCTTTACTTTTGCCACCATTACCTTTATTATCATACCACTTTTGCTACTAAATACTTTGCTACAGATACTAAATTATCCAGGTGTGGTTGAATTGACAACTCAACTGCTAATACTCAAGAATATTCTTTGGCTCCCCTTGTGTCGAATCAATAAATTTGGGTTGAATACTTTCCCCTCGAAAGCTGTTGCAATCCCCTACACTTGTGGGTTATCAAGACTAATTTCTAGCGCCGTTGCTGGGGAGCATAGCTCTATTCTCTGAGTCACTTGGGATTTATATCTGTTGATCACTATGAAGAACTTGAAAGACGACCGAACTACTATTTTGCCCTCAACTACGAGGGGAGGTAAGGAACTGCCATGTAGCTCTGCACTAGATTCTCCTTCCCTTATTAGTAAGCTTGCGACACCTAAACCTGCTACTGCTATGAATTTTGATATGTCGCATGTTATTGATGATGCCACTTCTACTATGCATGATGAAACTACTTCTGTGTGTGATACTACTTTGCCATTTGGTGAATTTCTTGATGAACAACTTGCTAGAGTTAGGGGAATGAAATTATTGAAAATGCTATTATTGATGATAGTGATGATGAAGGTTATCCCAATGATTATGTATTACCTATTGTTCCTAAGGGTTATGTTATGTATGAAGAAGCTGCTAGGGAAATCTTTGCTTGCAATGATAAACATGATCTTAAGAAATTATTAGCTAAATGGAAGCAACAGTCTCTTAATGCTAGAATGAAACCTGACCCTGCTTTTGCTACTTCACCTATCTATGTTACTGATAAGGATTATGAGTTCTCTGTTGATCCTAAGATTATTACTTTAGTTGAATCTGATCCTTTTTATGGCCTTGAATCTGAAACTGTTGTGGCACATCTTACCAAGTTAAATGATATAGGCACCCTGTTTACTAATGATGAGAAGTCTCGCTATTTTTATATCCTTAAGATATTTCCGTTCTCATTAAAGGGTGATGCTAAGACTTGGTATAATTCTCTTGCTCCTGGTTGTGTGCGTAGTCCCCAGGATATGATTTATTACTTCTCTGCTAAATATTTCCCTGCTCATAAGAAACAAGTTGCCTTGCGGGAAATATATAATTTTGTGCAAATCAAAGAAGAGAGTCTCCCACAAGCTTGGGGGAGGCTTCTCCAGTTACTTAATGCTTTGCCTGATCATCCTCTTAAGAAAAATGAAATACATGATATCTTTTATAATGGACTAATCGATGCTTCCAAGGACTACTTGGATAGTTGTGTTTGTTGTGTTTTCAAGGAAAGAACAGTCGACGAAGCTGAACTACTATTGAATAATATGTTGACTAATGAAAATAATTGGACTTCCCGAGCCAATTCCTGAAGTAATTCCTGAACCAATTGAGCCGACTCCTGAGCCTATTCCTAAACCCACTCCGAAGAAGAGAGGTGTTTTGTTTCTCAGTCCTGAAGATATGCAAGAGGCAAAGAAATCAATGAAAGAGAAAGGTATTAAAGCTGAAGATGTTAAGAATTTACCTCCTATTGAAGAAATACATGGTCTTAATATACCGCGTGTTGAAGAACCACATTGTCTTGATAACCCGACACAGGTAGTAAAGGTAAATTCTTTCTATAGATATGATAACGTTGAAATCCCCTCTACTAAATTTCATAACCCATGCTTAGATGAATTTGATGACTTTATGGCTAGACAAGAAAGTTATAATGCTTATGTTGGTAGAGAGTTAAAGAATAATGCTTTCGAGATAGGACGCGTAGGCGATAATATAGCTAGAGTTAAAGATGAACTCAAACTCATTAGCAAATATGCTTCTATGGTTGCTACCCAAGCTGAGCAAGTACTTAAATCTCGAAATGATTTGCTTGATGAATTAAATAATAAAAATGACATTGTTGTTAGAGTGGCTACTAGAACTGGTAGAATGACTCAGGAACCTTTGTATCCTGAAGGCCACCCTAAGAGAATCGAGCAAGATTCTCAGAGAAATAATTTAGAGGAACCTAGTTCTTCTAAAAAGAAGAAAAAGAAAAACAATAGGACTTTGCATGCTTCTAGTGAACCTACTATAGACACACCTGAGAATCCCAATGATATTTCTATTTCTGATGCTGAAACTCAATCAGGTGATGAACATGAACCTAGTGATAATGTTAATGATAATGGTCATGTTGATGCTCAACCTAGCAAAAACAATGAAGTAGAGATTGAACCTACTGTTGATCTTGATAACCCACAATCAAAGAATCAACGTTATGATAAGAGAGATTTTGTTGCTAGGAAGCACGGTAAAGAAAGAGAACCATGGGTTCAAAAACCCATGCCCTTTCCTCCTAAACCATCCAAGTCTAAGGATGATGAGGATTTTGAGTGCTTTGCTGAAATGATTAGACCTATTTTCTTATGTATGCGTTTAACTGATATGCTCAAAGTAAATCATGATGCTAAGTATATGAAGGATATCATTACAAATAAAAGAAAGATACCGAAAGCTGAAATTTCCACCATGCTTGCTAGTTACACTTTTAAGGGTGGAATACCAAAGAAACTTGGAGATCCGGGTGTACCAACTATACCATGCTCCATTAAAATAAATTATGATAGAACTGCTTTATGTGATCTTGGAGCCGGTGTTAGTGTTATGCCTCTCTCTTTATATCATAGACTTGAATTGAATAAGTTGACACCTACTGAAATATATTTGCATATGGCTGATAAATCAACTGCTATACCTGTCGGTATTTGTGAGGATGTGCCTATTGTGGTTGCAAATGTCACTATCCTAACAGACTTTGTTATTCTTGATATTCCCGAGGACGATAGTATGTCTATTATCCTTGGTAGACTTTTCTTAATACTGCAGGGGCTGTTATTGATTGCAACAAAGGCAATGTCACTTTTCATGTTAATGGTAATGAGCATACGATACACTTTCCAAGGAAACAATGTCAAGTTCATAGCATCAATTATATTGGAAGAGTTCCAACTATTATTATTGGAGGTTTTGAATTTCCTCTCCTTACTGTCAAGAAAAAGTATGATATTCTTATTGTTGGGTATTTTCGTATCGCCGTTGAGGTAACTTAGTGTTATTCGAAATTTCTCCGGTTCCGTATTATTCAGAATGAGTTTGTTAACAAGACTTGATCAACCTTGTTAGTGGATTCATTTTGATGATCACGAGATGGATGAAACTAGAAGGCACAACCTTCTGTACCCTCTTTTTACTTTCTGTTATTTAGAATAAATAAAGCAAAAATAGTATTATCTGTCTGTTTTCTGAATTATCCATGCATTAAAAAATAGTCCGAAAATAAAAGTGCTCCAAATGCCCTGCAAATTTAGTATGATTTTTTATGGAATATTTGAGGATTTTAGGCACTGAAATCACTTCAGGAGGGGCAAGCACCAGGCCACGAGAGTGGAGGGCGCCCCCCCTATAGGGCATGCCCCCTGTCTCGTGGGCCCCTGGTGGCCCCCCTCCACTTATGCCAGCACCCACACACTTCATCTTCTACCCAAAAAAAATCCCCATCCAGCTCAAGCACGAGTTCTAGCTCATTTTGCTGCGATTTTCGGTCTCTTTGCTCAAAGCTCCATTCACAACACTGCTTTGGGAGATTGTTGCTTGGTATGTGACTCCTCCATTGGTCCAATTAGTTTTTGTTCTAGTGCTTTATTCATTGCAATTTTTTGCTGCATAGGTGACCATGTTCTTGAGCTTGCATGTTAAATTTTTGAGGTCCCAAGCAATTCCAATGCATGATATAGGCTCTAGGCACTTGTAGGAGTAGTTGCTATCATTCTTGTTTAGTTTTATGCACTTTTATTTTGAAGTTACTAAAATTTCAGAAATTTACAGAAAATGTTAAGGAGGTTTTTGAAGGGCTCTTCTAGTCAAAGCTCTCAGGAAAAACAAGCCAAAGAGAAGGAAAAAGCCAAGTATAATCTTCCTCGCTTAGCGGAAGTACGGTCATGTGAATGGCCGTGTGAGTATTTCTTGAAAGAAGCTAGAATTCATGAAGACTTCTATTCTTTGATCGAGACTGCAGGCCTCACCGGTTTCATCAACGACCAGATCGATTAGTATCTCTTACTCACCAATACTTTCATGCAAAACTTTTATTAATATCCTAAGAAGTCACCGCCTGCAGTATCATTTCATTTATATGATGAATTCAAAGAAATGTCTTTACATAATTTTTGCGCGGTGTGTAGGATACCTTATGAGGGAGAATTAGAGGAACCCCATCGTGAAGATGTGGGTGGCTTTGTTAATACGATCGCTGTAGAGGAGCCAAAGAAGGGCTCTGAGGCAAAAGTCTCTAGCATACACTTTCCTATTTTACGCTACTTTGCCATATTTGCTAGTAGATGCTTGATTGGTCGTGGAAACAGTGGAAACTTGAGTTTCCTGATATTATCATTCTTCAACATGCCTTGCTTGGAGACAATACTTTTAGTATGGGTGCCGTCCTTGCTAAATGGATAGCCCTGAATCATACAAACGCCCCATATTTGGAGGTATCTATGCTGCACGTCTTGCTATACATTTTCAGATACCCATTAGACACCATGAGAAAGAGGAGAAAAAATTGCCTCCTCACATTTTAGATTACAAGAGCATGGTAGCACACAAGTTTATTGTTGAAAACGAAGATAAAATGCTCTTGTATAAACTTAGATTCAGTAAGAAACACATTGAGATTATTATTTTTTCTACGCCTCTGTTGTTTGATTTGCTTGCAGAAAATTTCTTGTCACACCGGAAGCGGTCAACAATCATCGAGCCCAAGCTTTTACTCAAGAACCTGAACCTGAGCCGGAACCTGAACTAGACCCTTATCGTGCATCATCTGTCTAGTGGGATCCGGAGATGACCAGCCAGTGTTATCCTGATTACACCTCCCAGTACACCGGGGAGAGTAGCAGCGGTCCTTGGTATTGAACCAACTTAGGACAAAAGCCTAAGCTTGGGGGAGTACGTATTTCTCACCGACTTTACATTCATGTTCACACACTAGTTGTCGGTGCTCATACTCTTTCATTGTATTATCCATGTTAGTTTAATTTTCCTTTTCTAGTTTTCTTCTTCTGTGTTTGATAAACCTTAAGAAAAACCAAAAAAATTAGTTAGTTTAATTTCCATGCTTGTAGTAGAAATTAAAATGAAAACCCAAAAAGATTTCTTGTTCTTCTTCTTACCTATTGGGAGCTTTCCCGTGTAAATAGTTTTATTTTCTTTTCTTTCCTTTGGGGGTTGAGAAGACCATATTTAAAATGTTTAGTGGCTCTCACATGCACGATTGTTTATTGAACTTAGAACCCATATTACCCTGTCTTCTCTCTTGAGTTGAATGCTTGCAGATTCTAGCTTAGTCCAATGCACGTGCACTCTTATTATTATACACATCGTTCGGTCGTGCAAGTGAAAGGCAATAATGATGATATATGATGGACTTATTGAGATGAGAAAAGCTGGTATGAACTCGACCTCTCTTGTTTTTGTAAATATGATGAGTTCATCGTTTTTGAGTCAGCTTATTATGAAGTAAACATATTTGCAATGACATTCAGAGATTATAGTTGCTTGTGCCATGCTTGATTAGCTATGAGCTATAATGGTTTACCTTGCGTGCCAACATGCTATTAGAATGATTATGATGTGGTATGATGGGATGGTATCCTCCTTTGAATGAATTGAGTGACTCGACTTGGCACATGTTCACGCATGTAGTTGAATCAAATCAACATAGCCTTCATGATATTTATGTTCATGGTGGATTATATCCTACTCGTGCTTGTATTCAGTGTGAATTAATTTTAATGCATGTTTATGACTGTTATAACTCTCTCAGTTGGTCGCTTCCCAATCTTTTGCTCGCCTTCACCTGTACTAAGCGGGATTACTGCTTGCGCATCCAAACTCCTTAAACCCCAAAGTTGTTCCATATGAGTCCACCATACCTACCTATATGTGGTATTTACCTGTCGTTCCAAGTAAATTTGTATGTGCCAAACTCTAAACCTTCAAATGAAATTCTGTTTTGTATGCTCGAGCAGCTCATGTTTCAACTAGGGCTGCCTTTATCTTCCATGCTAGGTGGGTTATTCTCAAGAGGAGTGGACTCCGCTCCTCATTCACGAGAAAGGGCCGGTAACCGAGATGCCCAGTCCCATGATCCAAAAAGATCAAAGCAAATCAAAATAATTAAACAAAACTCCCCCAGGGCTGTTGTTAGTTGGAGGCACTCGTTGTTTCGAGGAAGCCATGGATTGATGCTTGTTGGTGGTTGGGGGAGTATAAACCTTTACCATTCTGTTTGGGAACTGCCTATGATGCATGTAGTATGGAAGATACAGCCATCTCATAGTTGTTACGTTGATAGTGAAAGTATGCCGCTCAAAATGTTATTCAATCTCTATTTTAAAATCGAGCTCTCGCACCTCTACAAATCCCTGTTTCCCTCTACGAAGGGCCTATCTATTTACTTTTATGTTGAGTCATCACCCTTCTTATTAAAGGCACCCGCTGGAGAGCACACTGTCATTTGCATTCATTACTATTGGTTTATATTGGGTATGACTTGACTGGATCTCTTTTACCATGAATTACAATGTTTAGTCATTCCTTGATCTTTAAAGGTGCTCTGCATTTATGTTTTGCGGTCTCATAAAGGGCTAGCGAGATGCCATTGTGTTATATCATGTTATGATTATTTTGAGAAAGTGTTGTCATCCGAGTTTTATTATTATGGCTCGCTAGCTGATTATGCTATTGATATAAGTAATTGTGAGACGTAAGTGTTATTGTGAGTATGGTTAGTTCATAATATTTGCTGAAACTTGAATGCTGGCTTTTCATGTTTACAACAATAAGAGCAAGCAGAGTTTGTAAACGTTTTTCTTTATCACTTTCAGTTTATCAACTGAATTGCTTGAGGACAAGCAAAGGTTTAAGCTTGGGGGAGTTGATACGTCTCCAGAGTATCTACTTTTCCAAACACTTTTGCCCTTGTTTTGGACTCTAACTTGCATGATTTGAATGAAACTAACCCGGACTGATGCTGTTTTCAGCAGAACTGCCATGCTGTTGTTTTATGTGCAGAAAAGAAAAGTTCTCGGAATGTCCTGGAAATCCACAGAGGCACTTTTTGGAATTAATAAGAATTTCTGGGCGAAAGAAATACACCAGGGGGCCCAGGGCCTGTCCATGAGACAGGGGGCGCCCCCCTGTAGGGCGCGCCCCTATCTCGTGGGCCCCCGGACCTCCACCGACCTCAACTCCAACTCCATATATTCACGTTCGGGGAGAAAAAATCAGGGAGAGAGTTTCATCACGTTTTACGACACGGAGGCGCCGCCAAGCCCTAATCTCTCTCGAGAGGGCTGATCTGGGGTCTGTACGGGGCTCCGGAGAGGGGTATTCATCGCCGTCGTCATCATCAACCATCCTCCATCACCAATTTCATGATGCTACCGTCGTGCGTGAGTAGTTCCATCGTAGGCTTGCTGGACGGTGATGGGTTTGATGAGATTTACCATGTAATCAAGTTAGTTTTGTTAGGGTTTGATCCCTAGTATCCACTATGTTCTGAGATTGATGTTGCTATGACTTTCCTATGCTTAATGCTTGTCACAAGGGCCCGAGTGCCGGGATTTCAGATCTGAACCTATTATGTTTTCATGAATATATGTGTGTTCTTGATCCTATCTTGCAAGTCTACAGTCACCTATTATGTGTTATGATCCGACAACCCTGAAGTGACAATAATCGGGATACTTCTCGGTGATGACCGTAGTTTGAAGAGTTGATGTATTCACTATGTGCTAGCTTTGTTCCGGTTCTCTATTAAAAGGAGGCCTTAATATCCCTTAGTTTCCGCTAGGACCCCGCTGCCACGGGAGGGTAGGACAAAAGATGTCATGCAAGTTCTTTTCCATAAGCACGTATGACTATTTACGGAATACATGCCTACATTACATTGATGAACTGGAGCTAGTTCTGTGTCACCCTATATTATAGATATTACATGAGGAATCGCATCCGGCATAATTATCCATCACTGATCCATTGCCTACGAGCTTTTCATATATTGTTCTTCGCGTATTTACTTTTTTGTTGCTACTTTTACAACTACTACAAAAACCCAAAAACTATTATCTTTACTTTTGCCACCGTTACCTTTATTATGATACCACTTTTGGTACTAAATACTTTGTTGCAGATACTAAGTTATCCAGGTGTGCTTGAATTGACAACTCAACTGCTAATACTCAAGAATAATCTTTGGCTCCCCTTCTGTCGAATCAATAAATTTGGGTTGAATACTTTACCCTCGAAAGCTGTTGCGATCCCCTACACTTGTGGGTTATCAGACCACCCCGACCGCACTATTGCGGTAGGGTGGTTGCCATTGTTGGTTTAACCAACAATCCGCAACCTCAAGGTGACAAAGATGTTGGTTGACGGCGGGGCCGGCCTGAACTTGATCTCGCCTGTTGTGGTCAAAAGGCTGCAGATCCCCGATGGAGACATCGAGGAGACGGGCACGTTCCAAGGAGTTAACCCGGGGAGGGGCCAGCCAAAGGGAAAGATCTTGCTGCCTGTGACATTCGGAGGCGAGCTGAACCACAGGACGGAAAGGATTGTCTTCGATGTAGCCGAGATCCCCTTGCCTTACAACAGGATCCTCGGCCGCCCGGCACTAGCCAAGTTCATGGAGGCTTCACACTACGCCTACAACATGCTGAAGATGCCCGGGCCGATGAACATCATCACCGTCCCCTCCGACAAGAAAGATGCACTGATCTGCGCCGACCAACTCTACCGAGAAGCGGTTGCAGCAGCTATCACTAAGGCACCTGCTCCTGCCAACGGAGCCCCAGGGGAGAAGAAGACTGGTGAGACCCCTCGCACCCACTCCGGCAAGCGCACCTCTTTGGGGTGTTGTGCTTCCGTTGAGAACGTGCCAGAGAGCTCCGTCGGCAAGAGCAAGAAGTCCAGAGCTACACCACCAGAGACCAAGAAGGTGCCCGTCAAGGAGGATGGCACGGGGGGAGCTTTCACCATAAGCTCCACCCTTGACGGCAAATAGGAATGCGAGCTCGTCACCTTCCTGTGGACGAATGTCGATTGTTTGCATGGCAAGCCTCCGACATCCCCGGCATTCCTAGGTAGGTGATTGAGCACCACCTTGGTGTCTGTCCTCATGCGCGGCCCGTCAAGCAGAAGGTCAGGAAGCAAGCTCTGGAGAGGCAGGATTTCATCACGGAGGAAATCAAAAAGCTAGAGGCGGTAGGCTTGGTGAGAGGAGTACTCCATCTGACGTGGTTGGCCAATCCGGTAGTGGTGCACAAGGCAAATGGGAAGTGGAGGCTGTGTATTGACTACACAGACATCAATAAGGCATGTCCAAAGGATCCCTTCCCGTTACCGCGGATCGACCAGATTGTTGACTCCACGGCTAGATGTGACCTGTTATCATTCCTTGACACCTACTCAGGATACCACCAGATCTTCATGACGAAAGAGGATGAGGAGAAGATAGCATTCATCACCCCATTTGGTATGTATTGCTTTACGGATGCCTTTTGGGTTGAAGAGTGCTGGGTCAACCTTTGCCAGAGCAGTCCAAATTGGTTTTGAGCTCCAGCTACATAGAAATATGGAAGCTTACATGGATGACATAGTGGTCAAAACCAAGGACAAAGCGACTCTTGTGCAAGATCTGGAGGAAACATTCGGGAACCCGCGCAAGATCAACCTCAAATTGAAACCTGAGAAATGTGTCTTCAGTGTCCCGTCTGGCAAGCTTCTCGGATTCTTTGTGTCCCAGTGCGGGATTGAAGCAAACCCGGATAAGATCAAGGCCATCAAGCAAATTGAGGCACCCAAACGGATCAAGGACATGCGTTGGCTCACTGGCTGCATTGCTGCCATGAGCCGGTTCATCTCCAAGTCCACGGAGCGTGCCCTTCCTTTTTTCAATATCTTGAAGAAGGGAGGGCCGGTGGAGTGGACCCCAGAGGCCGAGGCAGCGTTGTAGTATTTGAAGAGATACCTCTCCTCTACCCTAGTGTTGGTCACGCCCAAACCAGAAGAACCGTTGCTAATTTATCTAGCGGCAACAAATCAGGTGGTTAGCGCCGCACTAGTGGCGCAGAGAGAGGTCGACGAGAAGGCACCGGCAGCGGCAGAGCCAACAGATGGCAAGCCAAAACCCTCTCCGGCAGGGCTCGATCCCAGCAAGATTGAGTCCCCGGCAGGGGCTGACGCTAGCCTGACAGGACCCCCGCGACCGGGTGAAGAGGCGCAGAAGAAGAAAATGGTGCAGCACCCAGTGTACTTCATCATCTCCCTCTTGCAGGGGGCTAGGTCGAGGTACTCATGTGTGCAAAAGCTGCTCTTCGGCCTCCTTATGGCTTCGAGGAAGTTGCGCCATTACTTTCAAGCGCACGAGATCACGGTTGTCACTCGCCTCCCATTGCAACGGATACTGCACAACCCAGATGCAACGGGGAGGATTGTGGAATGGGCCCTGGAGCTGTTAAGTTTCAGTTTGAAGTTTGAAAGTACCTCGACGATTCAGAGCAGAGTCTTGGCGGAGTTTGTTGCAGAGTGGACCTCGACGCCCGACGAAGAGGTACAGGAGACCACTCTCCCCGGCAAGGAAACGAGCCGCAACTGGATCATGTACTTTGATGGTGCCTTCTCGCTGCAAGGCGCCGGCGCTAGTGTGCTGCTTGTCGCACCCACCGGAGAGCACCTCAAGTATGTCATCTAGATGCACTTCCCCCGGGAGATGTCAACCAACAACACCGTCGAGTACGACGGTTTGCTTGCCGGTCTCAGGATCGCGGTAGACCTCGAAGTTAAGAAGCTCATCGTCAGGGGCGACTCACAGCTCGTCGTCAGGCAGATCAACAAAGATTATCAAAGCCATTGATGGAAGCTTACGTAGATGAGGTGAGGAAATTGGAGGAGCGCTTTGATGGTATACAAGCGGAGCATGTCCCTCGGGCAGAGAACGACATCACCGACTACCTGTCAAAGCGCGTTGCCCTCAAGCTACATGTGGAACAAGGTACTTTTGTGCTTCAATTAACCCAACCATCGTTTGAGCCATTGACCGTGCAGAACAAGCGAAGGAAGCTAGGCCCCGGCAAGTACTTCCCCATTGAGCTCCCTGGAGCCGCCGGCGAAGATGTTGCCGTGGACTCCGATCCTGCCACAGGTCAACCGACTCCGGCAGGACCTCAGGTCATGGCCGTGGAGGCAGCCGCTCCCATGGCAGAAGAGATGCCTTTGGTCCTTGTCGTCGAGCCACAGGCTCCGGCATGGGCTCAGCACATCGTCCGATTCCTTCAAAAAGGAGAGCTTCCTGAGGAGCAGGAAGAGGCAGAAAGAGTAGCCCGCCGGTCTACTCCGTACCAATTCGTTGATAACGTATTATATAGAAGAAGACCAAATGGGGTGAAATTAATGTGTATCTCCCAGGAGGAAGTACTAAAGCTATTGGCAGAGATACATGGAGGCATATGTGGTTCCAACATAGGGTCGAGGGCCCTTCCGGCAAGGCTTTCCGGCAAGGTTTCTTCTGGACCACCGCCCTCCAGGATGCGACGGCACTAGTAACCAAGTGTGAAGCGTGCCAGTTCCATTCGAAGAAGCTCCATCAACCAGCTCAAGCCCTGCAAACTATCCCTCTCTCCTAGCCCTTCTCGGTCCGGGGGCTCGACATCTTGGGCCCCTTCCCCGTGTAGTCGGGGGCTTTGAGTACTTGTCGTTGCAATCGACAAGTTCACAAAGTGGCCGGAAGTGGAAGCAGTGAGGAAGGTGACAGCGCAGTTAGCCATCAAGTTCTTCAAGGGACTAGTGTGCCGTTTTGGGTGCCCAACAGGATCATCACCAACAATGGCACACAGTTCACGAGCCACGCCTTCATGCAATACATTGAGGAGCAACGGCCAAGCGGAGGGTCTGTTTTGCTTCCTTGCACATCCACGGAGCAACAGCCAAGCGGAGGGAGCAAATGCTAGAGTCCTGCAAGGCTTAAGGACGAAGACTTTTGACAGGCTGCGCAAAAGCGAGAGGCGCTGGATTGATGAGTTGCCGGCGGTTCTTTGGTCGATCAGAACGACACCAAATCGAGCCACCGGCCAGACACCCTTTGCCCTTGTTTATGGGGCAGAAGAAGTTCTCCCCATGGAACTCATATATGGGTCACCTTGAGTGCTCGCTTATGATGAGCTTCAGCAAGAGCGGTTGCGGCAAGATGACGCAACGCTCCTTGAGGAAGATCGTCTCCGGGCGGCTGTGAGAGCAGCACGCTACCAGCAAGCCTTGCGCCGCTACCATAGCCGCAAGGTTCGTGCCCGGAGCTTTGAGGAAGGCGACCTTGTTCTTCGGCACGTTCAGTCGGCCAAGAATTCCAACAAGTTGACGCCGAAGTGGGAAGGCCCTTATCAGGTAACACGAGTCACCAGGCCCGGCGCAGTCTGGCTGGAGACCGAAGATGCCATTCCAGTGAGCAACTCTTGGAACATTGAGCATCTTCGCAAGTTTTACCCATAAGGCACGGCTGCCGGCCTCCTGGCAAGCCACCCTTTTGTACAAGCCTTGCCGCCAAGGCATGTAACCCTTTGTACAAAGCCAGGCGCAGACCCTGAGCATAAATAAACGAAGCGCTGGCGCCCTAAGTTATAGCATGCATGCTAGGTTGAGTCTCTTCCTTGGTTAGAGTTGATAGTGCTTAGCGGCAGCTAACCCCTAGCTTAGAGGTCGAGTGCGTGTCTCTTTGTTCTTCTCTGTCTTCTTTGGTTCGCATGACACGTGAATATCCTCGCCAAGCTATTTTGGAGAAAAGGTGACGGACCAGCATCCGAGCCCCGGCAAGCCAAAGTTGCCGGGGGCTACAAGAGCAAGGATCCATCCGCGGCAAGCCAAGGTTGCAGGGGGCTGCAGATCCAGATAAGTCTTCTATCCTCTATCATGCATTTCGTTATGGACTGAGGTGTGTAAAACCTCATTTTATCCTTAGGCTACCATGCTCCCTCCATTCCAAACCCTAGGACTCATCTCCTGGGACCGAGTTTGGTCGTAGTCGCGGTAGCAAGGAAATGAAACAAGGGGCCTAAGCCCACCGCATCCCTGCCTCCGCCAAGGACGTGAGAAAGGTCAAGCGAAGTGGGGGGACGACAAGGCCTGTTGCCGGGCAAAAAAACGTTTATCTTAAAGGTGACAAGGATTCACTCCTTGTCGTGGGTTCCACCCGCGAACGAAAAACCCGACAAACATCCCCTTTTCATTAAAAAACATCCCGTACAGGTACAGTCCATACGAAATGAAAAACATGAACAAGGAGATTACAAGTTCTAAAGTTAACAAAGGCCCGAAGGCTTACAAGACTAAAAAGATATAAGGTGCACGTAATCCCTTTCTTGTCCCTCTCCTCAGGAAATGGAACAAGAAAGCAGAAGGGCAAAAGGGGCACCTAGGCGAGCTAGGAATGGCAGAAGACACCAAGAGAACATCTCGGTGGCCGTCCAAGAGCTGGATGGTGATGGCGGCGCCGGAGGCAGAGATCAAAGACGAGGCGGCATGACGTCAATACGCGACGAAGGCATCGGTGCCCGCGTACTCCGACTTGACGGCCTTGCCGTCCGCCATCTTCCTCTTCCGCAGCCTCCCAACGCTAGCCGCCCAAGGAGATGACCCCGAGAAGTTCAAGGAGCTAGCGACATGGATGATGGGGTCGTCGGTGCCGCTCGGAGCGGCGCCCGACACCTAGTCGGACACATCATCCTGCCGCCCGCTGCCCTCGCTGTCACTGCCGTTGTCTTCCTCGCCACTCTCGCTTGAGGAGGAATCTTCATCGTCGGAGGAGCTATCCACGCAGCACCTCACGCGAGTCCCGAAGTGCCTGAAGATCTTGACGGAGAGGTGGCCACCCTCCATTAGTTTGAAATGGAGAGTGAGCCCATCCATCAAGCTGTGGAGGCGAGCGAAGGTCTTCCACCCTCGGTGAAGATACAGGACGTGAGGGGCGGGGAACTCGACGTCGGCCTATGTGCCACTCTTCCCGCAACCCCTCATATGCAGCCGCAACGCCTGCGGCGGATCCAGCTCCATCTCCCGCGCGAATGGAGTTGGGAGGCGAAGGCGATGGCGCGGGAGCTAGCGCAGCCTGACGAAGAACTCGCTGGGATTGTCCCGGCATGGCCCTCCATCGGAGAAGGGGCTGCCGGCGGAGGCAAGGCTGATCTACCGCCCCGTCCTCCTCTCCCTCGAGCACCACGACGGCCTCGACCTTGCCCCCTCCCCCTTCCTGTAGCGGCTGGCTCTGCCACTACGAGCTCTTAAGGAGGAGCGATGCGTTGTCTGGCCGAAACCCTCGCCGCCATCGATGATGCGTCGCCACGCCCCCTCGCCATGACAAGAAAAGAAAGGAAGCAGGAATGGGGAGAGGCAGATGGCGAAGAGTTGAGAGGCACCATTCCTCCCGCTCCCCTCTTTATAAAGGGGCGGGGGCGAGGCTCGGCCGCCCCCTCTCAGCCAATCCGGCTCGTTCAAGTGACAGCAAGCGGGGCCGTCGACCGTCCTCCCCGCTCCATTGAAGGCGCGTGGGAATCGACCCGCGCACGCATGACTTCCCACATCCTGCGCGCCTATCATTCTCTCTATGTTATGCATGCAGCAAACGTGGCACAAGGGGCTGGCGCAGTGGGACGCGAGGAGCGACGGTTCCCAAGCAAGGGCAGTAAATGGGAGGCGGCCCTGCGGTCTCAAAGAGACACGCAAGCCGCCTCTTCACTGTCCACCACAAGGTGACGCCAGCATGCTTCCGTCATGCGCGCGCACGACCCCCACGTCGCGCGTTCAATGTGGGTCATGGGGAAGCGCAGTGGACGGAACAGTGGCCGCGGTAAAAATCCACCCAACTGCCCGCGCACCGTTCTGGGCCTGGCCCAACAACATGATGCGCTTATGTGTGGCCCAGGCCCGGGGGATCCTGTCGGTGTACAAAAGTAGGGGCTCGTCTTTTGACCCCTTTACTTGTGCACGGGCAGTCAGAGCCTCCCGCCACGGCCACGCATAACAGGGCAGGAAAGGGAAGCCGGAGAGAAGCCGAAGGCACAAGACAAACAAAGCAACAACAAGGACCAAGGACACAAAGATCAGACGGGCGGAGCATGTTTACCTGGCAAGGACCCTTGCCGGGGCAGCTGCCCCGGCAAGACCCTTGCCTGGGGAGCTCGCCCCCACCAGCCGAGTGAGCCACCTTTGATCCCACCAACACTAGACAAACGCATCAGGACATGGCTCAGGAGGCACCTCCGTGGTGTCATGCAGATCTTTGTGAAGACATAGACTGCTCAAGATAAAATGAGGATAGGAAGGCAACTATCCTCACCGAAGAAACCCACAAGACCCCCGGCAAGATCCTTGCCGGGGAAGCCAGCGCGCCACGGCAAGACCCTTGCCGGGCCACCCGGCAAGATCCTTGCCGGGCGCACCGGCAGGTCCACTGCCAGGCCCGCGCCAGCTAAGTCATCGCCACCGTTCGCATGCAGCTATCGACCCAGCCAGCTGGGCAGGCACCTGCGTGGCAACACGCAGCCCTTCCTGGAGACTCCACCACCGCGCCACCTCAGCTGCCTGCCTGCCTACATGGCACCGCATGCATTGCTGGCCAGGGCGCGTGTCGAAGCGAGGAGGAGCGGCGATGGACGGGACGGGCCTCGCCCCCGTCCCCGATAAAGCGAAGGGACACCTAAGCCTCGCATTAAATGCACTTTGTCCTGTAATACCAGCGATAAGCTCGCGATGCTGTAGCACTTTCCACCTCCTGTGTGCCACTGTGGCAAGCCCTTTCGCCTATAAAAGGAGGCCCATGGCGCACGGGAAAAGGATTCGTCTCTTTCGATCCTCGCAGCACCTAGAGCTAGTTCGAGAGCTCAAGAACACTAAATACATCCACCAAAGCAGGATTGTAGGGTTTTACGCATCTTTGCGGCCCGAACCTGGGTAAATCCCCCTTGTGTTGTCCACTAGTCCCGCTCTTCTCACGATCCCCGCGCCCCGCAAGCATTGAAGGGATTCCAGTGATGCCATAGGTGTCGTTTCCCACCGACAAATACCCCTCTTCTTCGGAGTAGGTTTAGGCAGTGGTTCAGGAAGAGTCCAATCATCATAATTCTTCAATATGTTATTCAATAATTCCTCAACTTGTTCAACAGTTCGTTCCCTGAAAACATATTCGACACAACTATCTAGGAAGTCCCTAGAAGCATCAGTTAGTCCATTACAGAAGATATCAAGTATTTTATTTTTCTTAAGAGGATGATCAGGCAAAGCATTAAGCAATTGGAGAAGCCCCCCCAAGCTTGTGGGAGTCGCTCTTCTTCAATTTGCACAAAGTTAAATATTTCATGTAAGGTAGTTTATTTCTTATGAGCAAGAAAATATTTTTCAGAGAAATAGTAAATCTTATCCTAGGGACTACCCACACAACCAGGAGCAAGAGTATTGTACCATATTTTAGCATCACCCTTTAATGAGAACGGAAATAACTTCAGAATATAGTAGTAGTGATTTTTCTCATCATGAGCAAACAGGGTGGCTATATCATTTAATTAAGTAAGATGTGCCACAACAGTTTCAATTTCATAACCATCGAAAGGATTAGATTCAGCCAAAGTAATTAACTCTGGATTGACAGAGAATTCATAATCCTTATCAGTAACAAAGATAGGTGAAGTAGCAAACTTATGATAACATTTCATTCTAGCATTCAAAGATTTTCCTTCCAGTTTGCATAATAATTTCTTAATATCATCTCTATCCTTGCAAGCAAGAAAGTCTCTAGCTATCTCCTCATCCATAACATAGCCCTCGGGTATCTTAGGCAATACAAATCTAGGAGAGTTAGGTCTAATAAGTGTTTCATAATTCTTAGTTTCAAAGATTTCATCAGTTTCAGTAACTTCATCAGTTTCAGCATTCTCAATATCTTTAGCTCTAGCAAGTTGTTCGTCAAGAAAATCACCTAGTGGCACATTATCATTAAGCTAAGTACTAGCATCATCAACAACATCATTCATAGCAGAAGTAGCATCATCAATAACTTGTGATATATCAGGATTAATAGCATGTGATGGTGTTGCAAGTCTATTCAAAACAGAAGGTGAATCAAGTGCATAGCTAGATGGAAGTTCCTTACCTCCGTTCATCTTGGAGGGTACGATCTTGGTTCTCGAATCTTTAGATTCTTCATAGTGATCAATAAATATAAATCCCAAGTGACTCAACAAATATAGCTATGTTCCTCGGCAACAACGCCACAAAAAGTTCTTGATAACCCACAAGTATAGGGGATCGCAACAGTTTTTGAGGGTAGAGTATTCAACCCAAATTTATTGATTCGGCACAAGGGGAGCCAAATAATATTTGCAAGTATTAGCAGTTGAGTTGTCAATTCAACCACACCTGGAGATTTAATATCTGCAGCAAATTGATCAGTAGCACAGTAATATGATAGTTTGATAGTAGTGGTGACGACTACATCAGTAACAGTCTTGTAGTAGTTGTAATAGCAGCAATGACAATAGTAACTTAGCAAGAACAATATATCGAAAACTCGTAGGCATTGGATCGGTGGATTCGTTGGATGATATTCATCATATAACAATCATAAACTAGGGTAACACGGAACTAGCTCTAGTTCATAAATATAATGTAGGCATGTATTTCGTAAATAGTCATATGTGCTTATGGAAAAGAACTTGCATGACATGTTTTGTCCTACCCTCTCGTGGCAGCGGGGTCCATATGAAAACTAAGGGTTATTAAGGCCTCCTTTTAATAGAGAACAGGAACAAAGCATTAACACATAGTGAATACATGAACTCCTCAAACTGCGGTCATCACTGTAAAGTATCCCAATTACTGTCACCGTGTGGCTTACGGATCATACCACATAATAGGTGCATATGTCTTGCAAGATCAGATCTAGAACATAGATATAATGGTGAAAACATAAACGGTTCAGATCTGAAATCATGGCACTTGGGCCCTAGTGACAAGCATTAAGCATGGCAAAGTCATAACAACATCAATCTCAGAACATAGTGGATACTAGGGATCAAGCCCTAACAAAACTAGCTCTATTACATGATGAATCTCATCCAACTCCTGACCGACCAATGAGCATATGAAGGAATTACTCACTCCAAGTGGGGAGCATCATGGAATTGGTGATAAAGGAGGGTTGGTGATGACGAATATCGAAGATCCCCCTCTCTCGAGCCCCGAACGGGCTCCAGATCTGGCCTCTCGATGAAGAAAAGGAGGTGGCGACGGCTCCATATCATAAAACGCAATGAAACTTCCTCTCCTATTTTTTCTGGAAAAATAGGATTTTATAGCATCAGAGTTAGGGTCAATGGAGCCCCGAGGGCCCCACCACCTACCAGGGGGCGCCTGAGGGGGTGGTGTGCCCTTGTGTCTTGTGGGTAGGGAGCCCCCCCCCCCTCCAGTGGGTCTTGGTTCCAGTATTTTTTATTTATTCCAAATAATTCTCCAAAAAGTTTCATCCAAATCCGAGAACTTTTATTTCTGCACAAAAACAAGACCATGGTAGTTCTGGTGAAAACAACGTCAGTCTGGGTTGGTTTCTATCGAATCATGCAAATTAGAGTCCAAAACAAGAGAAGAAGTGTTAGAGAAAGTAGATACGTTGGAGACGTATCAACGGGCATCTTGCTAGTATGGAGAGAAAAAAGAAATCGCTCCACTATATACATAGCCAGGAGCCTACATGGTTTCTCGCTGGGGTTGCTCTCTTCACACTCGCACAAAACTACTGTGGCCACTCTCTAGTCACACATCTGGGCGAATCACATCCACCAGGGGAACGGGAGGTTGATTTGTGTAGATGCGGTCGCCGTCGACGAGGGTGAAAACCGACTATCGGTGCATCCCAATCAGGGGTCCCCGCCATTCTCTCTTACAAAGCCAGTGATATTGCCTTTGTCCCTTGCTCACGGCCGTGACGTGGGCATATGCCACCTACCGCCGCCCTCCTCTAGTTACATCTGGACATCCCTCAGGTACAACTTCCTTTACAGCCAGCTTGCACCACTGCCCCAAGGGTCCCCGCACTTACCTCTACTGGATTCTATTGTATTTATGATAAGTTTATGTCTCATCAACTAGTCCCACTAGTCTTATTCTAATCACACTTCTTCAATTTCTTTGCCATGGGGATGCTCAGCTCGATTTTAGTGAAACTGCACAAAATGATCCGATGGTCAAAGGGTTGCAAACTTAATTTTTTTGGAAGGTTCGACGTTGCCAGCAAATTAAAGCCTGGTTAGGGTTTAAGGTTCAAGGCATAGGGACTTCATCGATCGCTTTTTTCTTTAGTTGTCTCTGTTCCAAAATAAATGTCAAAAGTTGGCATAAAGTTGAGACACTTATTTTGGAACGGAGGGAATACATATTTGCTATGGTATGTGAATCATCGAGATGCAATAGCATGCATGTTAGTCTCCTTAGTATGTGATGGAATGTTGCAACAGGGCAACCTTGGATGCAAGATACATGAAACAGAAGCTGAAAGCTTCATAGCATCGTAAAATTTTATCTCGCTGAGATTTTTTTTGAAACTAGGAAAAAGATTTGCCATCCTCATTGATTAAGAGGGGAGTTTAGAGTTCATAGCCCAAGGCCAAATTACAAGATGCTACTTTCGTAGCATTATATTCACTGAGAAATTATGTGTACTAAAGAGTTAGGTGTGGCATGGTCTCCAAAAAATATGATGATAGTGTGAGGTGGGCCATGTAATCACTGAGTTGTCGTGTTTTCGCTGATTTCGCACTCCTTCGTTGTAAGAGTGGAGAAAATTGTAAAGAGTGGAGACGCTCTACCTCCTTTCAACGAAATGTGGGACATCCAACATCCGATGCATGTGTCATGCACCAAAGTAAAGTGTACAGTACAACTGAGACTCGGCACGGTCGTACCACCTCAGTAATAATGACCAATGAGCCATCAAATCACATAGACCCAACGATAGGTTGGACAGAAAAAGCAACCATCACTCTTTCATTGAATCCGCTTCTCCCTTCAATGGATGCGCTAGTGAGAGGTCACGTCCGCTCTCCCTGGAAATGAACGTGGCACCGATTCTTTGGAGCGGCACTGACAGTTTCAGGTGGGAAGCGCGCGTGGGTGACGGAGGGGCTTTGGGTGGGCCAGGCTGGTCAAGAGTGAGAGGATGCACCGACTCTGATGGCAAAATTGTAGTACTACTACACACCATCTCTCTATAGGTCGATGTGTCGATCTCTCTAACACAAACACACACACACACGCTATTGAAAAAACACGCGTGCGCGCGTGCACATGCACGCACACATAGGTTCATAGAATAGGAATATCGTGGGAGTAAGAAGCCACAGGAGGTGAGATAAATGGAGTACGTACAAGAAGAGAAGAGGTGCACGCATGTCCGTCGGAGACACAGTCGCTGCCTCACACTATAGCCCAGCTGACCATAACATGACGGACTGATTTGTACCTCTCTCATCCCGACGCTGATGACCACTATATCTGCGGCTGTGGGATTTGACACATGCGGCTACCGGATTTGGAGCATTCTTGTCGCTGGCGTCTATGCCTTGCCATGGATTGTCCGGGTACCGGGTCACACAACAATGGCAATGCCTCCACGTCGCATGCAGGTTTAGTTGTTGTTCACTTCGAAAGGTCATGTACCACACATGAACAATAGTAAGTGCGTCCGGGAGGCGTGGAGCGTTAATTGCGAATTGACTCCTTAGAGCGTTAAATTTTCTTCACATATTCCCTCCATCACGGTTTACAAGGAGCACTTCAATTCTCATGCATTTCAACCATCGGAGGGATTTTAGGCGCATTTGTTTAAATGCCCAATTAATTAGGGCATTGTAACCGCGATCAAGCCCACAATTTTCTCTCCGTGCAGGTGTGTACGCGGGGTGGACTAAAGGCATGCATGTGTGTACGTGGACGAAAAGCACTCCATGCATGCATGTACGCATTAATTTCTCCAGTAATTAGGTGTCATGGTATAACTCGAGATGCTATTATTCAGTTCAATCACTAATCTCCTTGGTCCGAGAGATTGTTGATGTGTGCCCTGTAAACTGTGTCGGAGAGACCAATCAAATAAAGAGTTTCATTTCATGCACAATTTAAAATTATTTTTATGGAGAGAAAAAAGATAACCACTCCAACTAGGGTTTGCTCTCTTCACACTCTCTCTCCACTATATATATACACGCTGGAGCCTCAGCGCTTCTAGTTGCTCTCTTCACACTCTCACCCTCTCCAGATTTAAACAAGACAACGTTGGCCTCCCCCCCCCCTCACTGATGGTCAAAGAGCCGGCAACATCCCACCCACCGAGGAAGGGAAGGAGGCTTAACACTATCACTGTCGGCAAGCAAGGGAATCCACTGTCGGCGCCTTTGTTCTCTTTCACCCAGCGGCGGCACGGGAGGACCTCCAACCCCTTCTTCCTCGCTTCCTAGAATAGTGTGGGTAGATCGGCCTCCGGCCGCCCATCGATCCACACCCCGAGAACCTTAAGGTATAATTTACTTAATCCACGGGTCTTGCTCTAGCTGCATGTGGTTTTTTTTTCACTTCTGCACTTGAATCTAGTTGTTGGATCAAACAGGAAAGTTGTGGGGAGAGTTGTATAGCATGAATCTAGGACAAGGTTCAAAGAGGAAAGGAAGGGGGAAAAGTAGTAAATACTAGCTATCCAACACTTATGTTGGTTGAAAAGGGAAAACAATAACAAACGCTGTACACACATCTGTAAGGAACTGATCTTTCTGTGGGTGGGGGACAAGGTTGTAGAGTTTGAGCAGGACTAGATTTGCTGCCCTCACATAGGGAAAGGTGTCTAAAGAGAACAAAAATGGGACCAACACAAATATGCTCCTTGGCTTTTTGTTGCGACAGACTGTGCATCACCCCTTTATACATCGGTAGATGCACAAGGTGCTGGTGCATCCGCGGTCCCATACAACTCTTTAGCTTTTGTTAATCTAATAATGTCGCTGGAAAATTGAAGCAATGCCATAGTTAAAAGCAAATTACATGTTTAACAAATTTTACTGTTAATATAGTCTCTCTGTTTATATGAATCAATGCCATTGTTTTAGAAATGCTACGGTCTTGCTTTTTTCCCATTTAGATAAGTTAGATGGTTCTTTTTGTGGGCTTCTATGTCATCCACCGTTATTAACTAGTAATTGTTTCCTTTTCACCTCTGTGTAAACAGGGTTAACTACTTCACATTGTTGCTATAGCAACCTTTTGTTGCAGTACACAAAACACTTTTGTTTTAAGAGTGTTTTGTGCAGTTCAACCAAAATGTTACACCGACAATGTTTCTTGATAGCTTGACCTTAGTGGAACTGCACAAGAGGAGAACTGAGTTCCTATCCATGTTGGCAAATTTGTTTCAAATCTTCTTCTTGTGAGTTGTTTGAGTTCTGCATCATGAGAGGCGAGTACTGGCCTTCTTCCACATGATTGTGCAGTGTGCTTTCATATATTGTGCTACTTATACAGTAATGTTGCTTGAATTTATTGAACTGCAGAAAAGGAGACCAGACTTCATATACATCTCCATCGTATCTACTTTTCCAAACTATTTTGCCCTTGTTTCGGACTCTAATTTGCATGATTTGAATAGAACTAACCCGAACTGACGTTGTTTTCAGCAAAATTGCCATGGTGTTATTTTGTGCAGAAATAAAAGTTCTTGGATTGACCTAAAAATTTACGGAGAATTTTTGTGGAATATATAAAAAATACTGGCGGAAAAAGATACCAGAGGGGGCCCACCCAGAGACCACAAGCCCTGGGGATGTGCCTACCTCCCAGGGCATGCCTCCCAGGCTTGTGGGGCCCCTGGACCGCCTCTGACCCTAACTCCAACTCTATAAGTACCTATTCATGAAGAAAACAATTAGAGAGAAGGATTCATCGCGTTTTACGAAATGGAGCCGCCACCACCTCCCGGTCTTCACTGGGAGGGCTGATTTGGAGTCCCTTTGTGGCTCTGGAGAGGGGAATCTGCCGCCATCATCATCACCAACCTTCCTCCATCACCAATCATGATGCTCACCGCTGGGAGTGAGTAATTCCATCATAGTCTTGCTGGACGGTGATGGGTTGGATGAGATTTATCCTGTAATCGAGTTTGTTTTGTTAGGGTTTGGTCCCTAGTATCCATTATGTTATGAGATTGATGTTTCTATGACTTTGCTATGCTTAATGCTTGTCACTGGGGCCCGAGTGCCATGATTTTAGATCTGAACCTATTATGTTTTAATGAATATATTTGTGTTCTTGAATCTTGATCCAATCTTGCAAGTTGTAGACACCTATTACGAGTTATGATTTGCATACCTCAAAGTGACAATAGTTGGGATTCTTTACGATGATTGTCGTAGTTTGAGGAGTTCGTGTATTCACTAAGTGCTAATGCTTTGTTCTGGTTCTCTATTAAAGGGAGGCCTTAATATCCCTTAGTTTCCATTAGGACCCCGCTGCCACGGGAGGGTAGGACAAAAGATGTCATGCAGGTGCTTTTCCATAAGCACGTATGACTATACACAGAATACATGCCTACATTACATCGATGAATTGGAGCTAGTTCTGTGTCACCCTAGGTTACGACTACTACATGATGAATATCATCCAACACAATTATCATTGCCGATCCAATGCCTATGAGCTTTTCACACATGAGGGAAGAACAAGCGGAAGCAGAACAAAAATCAACCCTCGATGCTGTAATGAAGCACTGGAACTGTGATGTGATACGTCTCCAACGTATCTATAATTTTTGATTGCTCCATGCTACTTTATCTACTGTTTTGGACCATATTGGGCTTTATTTTCCACTTTTATATTATTTTTGGGACTAACCTATTAACCGGAGGCCCAGCCCAGAATTGCTGCTTTTTGCCTATTTTAGTGTTTTGAAGAAACGGAATATCAAACGGAGTCCAAACGGAATTAAACCTTCAGGAACGTGATTTTCTCACCGAACGTGATCCAGGAGACTTGGACCCTGCTCCAAGGAACAAAAGAGGCGGTCACGAGGGTGGGGGCGCCCCCCTAGGTGCGCCCCCCTGCCTCGTGGGCCCCCTGTTGCTCCACCGACGTACTCCTTCCTCCTATATATACCTACGTATCCCCAAACGATCAGAACAGGAGCCAAAAACCTAATTCCACCGCCGCAACCTTTTGTATCCACGAGATCCCATCTTGGGGCCTGTTTCGGAGCTCCGTCGGAGGGGGCATCCACCACGGAGCGCTTCTACATCAACACCATAGCCCCTCCGATGAGGTGTGAGTAGTTTACTTCAAAACTTCGGGTCCATAGCTAGTAGCTAGATGGCTTCTTCTCTCTTTTTCGATCTCAATACAATGTTCTCCCCCTCTCTTGTGGAGATCTATTCGATGTAATCTTCTTTTTGTGGTGTGTTTGTTGAGACTGATGAATTGTGGGTTTATGATCCAGTATTATCTATGAACAATATTCGAATCTTCTCTAAATTATTTTATGTATGATTGAGTTATCTTTGCAAGTCTCTTCGAATTATCCGTTTGGTTTGGCCAACTAGATTGGTAGTTCTTGCAATGGGAGAAGTGCTTAGCTTTGGGTTCAATCTTGCGGTGTCCTTTCCAAGTGACAGAAGGGGCAGCAAGGCACGTATTGTATTGTTGCCATCGACGATAACAAGATGGGGTTTTTATCATATTGCATGAATTTATCCCTCTACATCATATCATCTTGCTTAAGGTGTTACTCTGTTTTTAACTTAATACTCTAGATGCATGCTCGATAGCGGTCGATGAGTGGAGTAATAGTAGTAGATGCAGAATCATTTCGATCTACTTGTCTCGGACGTGATGCCTATATACATGATCATACCTATATATACTCATAACTATGCTCAATTCTGTCAATTGCTCAACAGTAATTTGTTCACCCACCGTAGAATACTTATGCTCTTGAGAGAAGCCACTAGTGAAACCTATGGCCCCCGGGTCTATTCTCATCATATCAATCTATATCACTTTATTTACTTGCTTTGTTTTTACTTTGCCTTTTACTTTTCACTTTGCATCTATCTATCAAAAATACCAAAAATATTATTTATCTTCTCTATCAGATCTCACTCTCGTAAGTGGCCGTGAAGGGATTGACAACCCCAAATCGCGTTGGTTGTGAGGAGCTATCGTTTTGTGTAGGTACGAGGGACTTGCGCGTGGTCTCCTACTGGATTGATACCTTGGTTCTCGAAAACCGAGGGAAATACTTATGCTAGTTTGCTGCATCATCCTCTCCTCTTCGGGGAAATCCAATGCAGTGCTTAAGAGGTAGCAAGAAGAATTTCTGGCGCCGTTGCCGGGGAGGCTCACGCAAGCAAGTCAACAATACCAAGTACCCATCACAATCCCTATCTCTCGCATTACATTATTTGCCATTTGCCTCTCGTTTTCCTCTCCCCCACTTCACTCTTGCCGTTTTATTCGCCCTCTCTTTCCCAATCTCCTCCTCTCTCTCCGTTTGCCTTTTTCCGTTGCCTTTCTGTTTGCTCGTGTGTTAGTTTGCTTGCTTGTCATCATGACTAGTCTCATATCTTCTCCATTATCTCCCAAGAATGAAGTTCTAAATTTTAAGCAAAGGGAGGGAGAAAATCTAATAGATGCTTGCTATAGAATTTGCAATGCTCAAAATAGATCTACCAGGAAGCAATCTACTTCAGTTCTTCTTCGTAATTTTTACGTAGGTGCTAATCCTTGGTATAGATATATCCTTGATACCATTACCAGAGGGAATTTCTTAGGTAGCCATACTTTTGATTCTTATAATGCTTTAATAGATTTATTTGGCTCACCACCCCTTTTGATTAATGGAACTATGTTAACTTTAGAGCATGTTATGCAAAGGCTTGAAACTATTGAGAATAAAGTTGCTACCATTGAATCAATTGAAAATCTTGATAAAAAGATCCACAATCAAATTACCCAATATGGATCTAGGGTGGGAATGACTTTGAAAAATATTAAAGAAAAAGAACCCATAGTTAATGAGAAAATAAATCTAGATTCCACAAGAATCGATAAACTTGAGGGTATCATTACCAACTTGGGAACCGCTTTTTCTTCCGTTCAAAACACTCCAAGTTCTTCTACTAAAAATACTAAGCTTATTTATGTTCCTAAGAATAAGGGTGAATCATCTAGTAAGGAAACTGCGGATCTTAAATCTATAAGTGTTCATCCCAATCTTTTTACCATCATTAAGGAACCATTTGCTATAGATGAATTTTTTGATCTTTTGCCTGAAAATTTGACAATTACTAGAAAGAAAAAAAATTCTAAAGGAGGGAGATGCCTCATTGAAGAATTGCCTACCAAAGATGGCAATACCTACATCTATCCTTGCTTTTATGCCTAGCTAGGGGCGTTAAACGATAGCACTTGTTGGGAGGCAACCCAATTTTATTTTGTGTTTTTTGTTTTTTCCTTCTGTTTAGGAATAAATAATACATCTAGCCTATGTTTGGATGTGGTTTTATGTTTTAATTAGTGTTCGTGCCAAGTAGAACCTATAGGATAGCCTACGATGATAGTTGATTTGATTCTGCTGAAAAACAGAAACTTTGCGCGCACGAATATAATTTTGTTAAATCACAGAAACATGCTTTTGCATTGATTCTTTTTGCTGCTGTTCAATAAGTAATTGTACAGGACTTCCTATTTTGGTAGAATTTTTAGGGTTCCAGAAGTTTGCGTTAGTTACAGATTGCTACAAACTGTTCTGTTTTTGACAGATTCTGTTTTGCGGGTGTTGTTTGCTTATTTTGATGAATCTATGGCTAGTAAATTAGTTTATAATCCATAGAGAAGTTGGAATACAGTAGGTTTAACACCAATATAAATAAAGAATTAGTTCATTACAGTACCTTGAAGTAGTCTTTTGTTTTCTTTCTCTAACGGAGCTCACAAGATTTCTGTTGAGTTTTGTGTTGTGAAGTTTTCAAGTTTTGCTTGAATTCTTTTGATGGATTATGGAACAAGGAGTGGCAAGAGCCTAAGCTTGGGATGCCCATGGCACCCCCAAGATAATCCAAGGACACCAAAAAGTCAAAGCTTGGGGATGCCCCGGAAGGCATCCCCTCTATCGTCCACTTCCATCGGTAATTTACTTGGAGCTATATTTTTATTCACCACATGATATGTGTTTTGCTTGGAGCGTCTTGTATTATTTGTATCTTTGCTTGTTAGTTTACCACAGTTATCCTTGCTGTACACACCTTTTGAGAGAGCCATACATGAATTGGAATTTGTTAGAATACTCTATGTGCTTCACTTATACCTTTTGAGCTTGATAGTTTTGCTCATAGTGCTTCACTTATACCTTTTGAGCTTGATAGTTTTGCTCATAGTGCTTCACTTATATCTTTTGAGCTTGATAGTTTTGCTCATAGTGCTTCACTTATATCTTTTGAGCTTGATATTTTTGCTCTAGTACTTCACTTAGATCTTTTAGAGCATGGTGGTGGATTAGTTTTAAAGAAACTATTGATCTCTCATGCTTCACTTAGATTATTTTGAGAGTCGTTAATAGCATGGTAATTCACTTAATGTTAATATACTTGGTATTCAAGATATGTGAAACTTTCTTTTGAGTGCGTTGAATACTAAGATAAGTTTGATGCTTGATAATTGTTTTGAGATATGAAGATGGTGATATTAAAGTCATGCTAGTTGAGTAATTGTGAATTTAAAGAATACTTGTGTTGAAGTTTGTGATTCCCGTAGCATGCACATATGGTGAACCGTTATGTGATGAACTCGGAGCATGATTTATTTATTGATTGTCTTCCTTATGAGTGGCGGTCGGGGACGAGTGACGGTCTTTTCCTACCAATCTATCCCCCTAGGAGCATGCGCATAATACTTTGCTTTGATAACTTCTAGATTTTTGCAATAAGTATATGAGTTCTTTATGACTAATGTTGAGTCCATGGATTATACGCACTTTTTCCCATCCTTCCACCTTTGCTAGCCTCTCTAATACCGCACACTTTTCGCCGGTATCATACACCCACCATATACCTTCCTCAAAACAGCCACCATACCTACCTATTATGGCATTTCCATAGCCATTCCGAGATATATTGCCAACGTTCCACCGTTCCGTTTATTATGACACGCTCCATCATTGTCATATTGCTAGCATGATCATGTAGTTGACATTTTATTTGTGGCAAAGCCACCATTCATAATTCTTTCATACATGTCACTCATGATTCATTGCATATCCCGGTACACTGCCGGAGGCATTCATATAGAGTCATACTTTGTCCTAAGTGTCGAGTTGTAATTGTTGAGTTGTAAGAAAAATAAAAGTGTGATGATCATCATTATTAGAGCATTGTCCCAAGTGAGGAAAGGATGATGGAGACTATGATTCCCCCACAAGTCGGGATGAGACTCCGGACGAAAAATAAAAAAAGAGGCCAAAAAAAGGAGAAAGGCCCAAATAAAAATAAAAATAAGAATGAGAGAAAAAGAGAGAAGGGACAATGCTACTATCCTTTTACCACACTTGTGCATCAAAGTAGCACCAAGATCTTCATGATAGAGAGTCTCTCGTTTTGTCACTTTTATATACTAGTGGGAATTTTTCATTATAGAACTTGGCTTGTATAATCCAATGATGGGCTTCCTCAAATGCTCTAGGTCTTCATGAGCAAGCGAGTTGGATGCACACCCACTTAGTTTCTTTTGTAGAGCTTTCATGTACTTATAGCTCTAGTGCATCCATTGCATGGCAATCCCTACTCACTCACATTGATATCTATTGATGGGCATCTCCATAGCCCGTTGATACGCCTAGTTGATGTCAGACTATCTTCCCTCTTTTTGTCTTCTCCACAACCACCATTCTATTCCACATATAGTGCTATATCCATGGCTCGCGCTCATGTATTGCCTGAAGATTGAAAAAGTTTTGAGAATGTTAAAGTATGAAACAATTGCTTGGCTTGTCATCGGGGTTGTGCATTATTTGAATATTTTATGTGGGGAAGATGGAGCGTAGCTAGACTATATGATTTTGTAGGGATAACTTTCTTTGGCCATGTTATTTTGAGAAGACATGATTGCTTTGATTAGTATGCTTGAAGTATTATTACTTTTGTGTCAATATGAACTTTTGTCTTGAATATTTCGGATCTGAATATTCATACCACGATTAAGAAGATTTACATTGAAATTATGCCAAAGTATCACTCCGCATCAAAAATTCTTTTTTACCATTTACCTACTTGAGGACGAGCAGGAATTAAGCTTGGGGATGCCTGATACGTCTCCAACGTATCTATAATTTTTGATTGCTCCATGCGACTTTATCTACTGTTTTGGACCATATTGGGCTTTATTTTCCACTTTTATATTATTTTTGGGACTAACCTATTAATCGGAGGCCCAGCCCAGAATTGTTGTTTTTTGCCTATTTCAGAGTTTCGAACAAACGGAATATCAAACAGAGTCCAAACGGAATAAAACCTTCGGGAACGTGATTTTCTCACCGAACATGATCCAGGAGACTTGGACCCTGCTCCAAGGAACAAAAGAGGCAGCCACGAGGGTGGGGGCGCGCCCCCCTGGGTGTGCCCCCTGCCTCGTGGGCCCCCTGTTGCTCCAACGATGTACTCCTTCCTCCTATATATACCTACGTATCCCCAAACGATCAGAACAGGAGCCAAAAACCTAATTCCACCGCCGCAACCTATATATATACCTACGTATCTTGGGGCCTGTTCTGGAGCTCCGCCGAAGGGGGTATCCACCACGGAGGGCTTCTACATCAACACCATAGCCCCTCCGATGAAGTGTCAGTAGTTTACTTCAGACCTTCGGGTCCATAGCTAGTAGCTAGATGGCTTTTTCTCTCTTTTTGGATCTCAATACAATGTTCTCCCCCTCTCTTGTGGAGATCTATTCGATGTAATCTTCTTTTTGCGGTGTGTTTGTAGAGACCGATGAATTGTGAGTTTATGATCCAGTATTATCTATGAACAATATTTGAATCTTCTCTGAATTCTTTTATGTATGATTGAGTTATCTTTGCAAGTCTCTTCGAATTATCCGTTTGGTTTGTCCAACTAGATTGGTAGTTCTTGCAATGGGAGAAGTGCTTAGCTTTGGGTTCAACCTTGCGGTGTCCTTTCCCAGTGACAGAAGGGGAAGCAAGGCACGTATTGTATTGTTGCCATCGAGGATAACAAGATGGGGTTTTTATCATATTGCATGAATTTATCCCTCTACATCATGTCATCTTGCTTAAGGCGTTACTCTGTTTTTAACTTAATACTCTAGATGCATGCTTGATAGTGGTCGATGAGTGGAGTAATAGTAGTAGATGCAGAATCGTTTCGATCTACTTGTCTCAGACGTGATGCCTATATACATGATCATACCTAGATATACTCATAACTATGCTCAATTCTGTCAATTGCTCAACAGTAATTTGTTCACCCACCGTAGAATACTTATGCTCTTGAGAGAAGCCACTAGTGAAACCTATGGCCCCCGGGTCTATTCTCATCATATCAATCTATATCACTTTATTTACTTGCTTTGTTTTTACCTTGCCTTTTACTTTTCACTTTGCATCTATCTATCAAAAATACCAAAAATATTATTTATCTTCTCTATCAGATCTCACTCTCGTAAGAGACCGTGAAGGGATTGAAAACCCCAAATCGCGTTGGTTGCGAGGAGCTATCATTTTGTGTAGGTACAAGGGACTTGTGTGTGGTCTCCTACTGGATTGATACCTTGGTTCTCAAAAACTGAGGGAAATACTTACGCTACTTTGCTGCATCATCCTATCCTCTTCGGGGAAATCCAACGCAGTGCTCAAGAGGTAGCATGATGACACAAGAAATGATATTTTGCATCTTAATTTATTGCTATGGCTGGAACGAGCAATTGTTTTGCCATAGTGATTTCATACCACTCTTAATGTAATGTGTAATTATGTCTACTTGTGCAAACAGGGATCTTATTTGAAGATAATATATATTTTAGTGGAACTGCACAAGATGTTGGAAACATAAAACCAATCTAGTAGTATATAGTAAGAATGGCAACCCCAGTAGATAATAACGGATGGTTCCGGAGAAGTGCTTCATCTATATGCTCTACACAATAAGCCTCCTGACAAAGGTTGGTGCCCACGGATTTCATCCATATGATTGAGCTTTGTCATCTTTATTGGTGTTGTGCTACTGTTTAGCTACTGTCATGAGAAAGTGGTATTGTTTAGCATGTTAATCTAAGGCTGCTAATAAATTGAAGCACTGGTTTTCCATCGGTATAGCCACTCATAAAATTAAGTAATGGATTAAGCTGATGTATTTGGTATCATATCATGTCCTATGAGGATAATGACAATGCATCTCTTTGTGACTATACATTTCATCTGTTAATCTCGTTGTTAATGTAATGGTTGTTTTAAATATTTCCTTTACTTTTTTTGAGGAAACAGGGATGCAAGCATTTAGTTGTTCACTTGTCTTCGTGCAACAGGATCATCCTCCTCTGAAGAAGAATATGGAGTACATGAAGTGCCTAGTTTCGATTATGCTAGGATGAAGAAGCCCAGTCTATCTTCTCATCAGAAGGAGTCGCTAAACATTACAACCCACAAGACCAAACTAACTTCAGCTCAGAAGGACTCACAAATTTCCATATTTTTTACGATGTGGGAAAGTACAATGTTTTTTAGGATTCTTTCTGGTGAGTTCCATTTTTTTAAATGTGTGCTCTGCATGGATCATGTAGGTGCATGTTTAAACTTTAAATTCATAATTCAGTTTGCTGCATACTAATCACTATTTTTGTATTTATGCAAGCAGGGATGCTCGGCTTGATTATGGTGGGAACTGCACAAAATGTTCTGATGGTGCTGACATGTTGAAGGCGTTGGAACATATAAAGGCGAAATCTTACAAGCTACGCACAAAGTTGGTTGATTTTAGTGGAACTGCACAAAAATAACGGTTGGTTTATTTCGCACGAGGTGACATGCCAGTGTGCAAACTGATGACAAACCCCTCCCATTCCACAATCTTAGGCATTTGATATTTCGGAATACCTTCTCAAAGTTTGCTTATTGATGTTCGCAAGAAGACATGCTTTTGATATTTTGGAATGGGACAACCTTTTCAAATTTTTCTCATTGATGTTAGCAAGAAGACATGCGTTTGATATTTTGGAATAGGACGCCCTTTGCTATCAGCAACATCAATTGATTTTTCTTTATTTGTGTCTTCAATTGTGAAGTAAATATTGGCTCTAACGTGTGAATAATTGAGATGCTCGATCAATTTTTTTTATTTGTGTCTTTAGTTGTGAAGTAAATATTTGCTCTGACGTGTGAATAATTGAGATGCATAATCATCAATCAATTATTGTTCAATGAATTGTCAGGCTTGTGAGTTTGATTAATTGCAATGTGCATGCACGCTAAAAAGCTAGTCAAGCTTTTGGTAAGTGTGAAACTGCAGCAAACGACATGATCATCATGCGTCCTGAGAATAATGCTACTCCCTCTGTCTAGGTTCCTAAGTCATCTTAGGTTGTGCACCGCGACCAAGGTGGAAGGCAAAACGAGAGACCTTAATGTCTACTGTATATGCTTAATAGCATTGCTTGCAATGGACTGACCACTACATGTTGTGTTTGGTAGTCTCAAGTAATCGATAGAATACATGCCCCACATATCTTATTAGTTGATTCCTTTATTTATGTCAAAAAACAATAAACAAGGTGAGAGTTAATGCACCATGGCTAAGTGTTTTGGGATTATTTGGTTTACATAAGGTGACTTACACACCTAGATGGAGGGAGTAGTATGTATTGTTTTGAATGTTCATGTAATATAACCGATACAAGAATTCAAACCAACTGGTCTAAATTTGTTCATACACGACCTGATTTCATATAAACATGTCGGATTTCATTACATTTCAGATATTCTTCAACTACAAAGCGGTGCTCATCCGACTCTTGAGGTTTAATTAATTAACCTAATTTATGATCTCCGGTTCCCATTCCAAGTGTCTGGCCCAAGAACTGAAGCTTCTTCTCCAGCTCCACTTTCGGAGCCCCGTGAAGTGAAGTTGTTTGACTCCACATCGCCGCCAAGCAGTTAATCAGCCATCAATGTTCAACCCTCCAAGATTAGCTTCAACCGGAGGGTAAGAGCGGTGGCCTTACTTGGACCTGAGCAGTGGCGACATACCGTCTTCTACTCTTCCTCGTTTTTTGTGTGGCGCGGCCTCGTTGCTGGCGGGGCGGGGCCTCGACGGAGCCGCCGATGTCTTCTGCCTCATTGTCGGCGGGGCGGCGCCTCGGCGAAGCAGGGTAAATCCTCCGCATCATTGAAGGTGGAGCGGAGCCTTGGCGAAGCCGGCGAAGTCCTCCGGCTTATTGCCAGCGGGCGGGTCCTCGGCGGAGCTGGCGAAGTCCTCCAGCCTGTTGCCGGTGGGGCGTTGCGTCGGTGGTGTCGGCGAAGTCCTCCGCCTCCTCCTCGGTGTCACCAAACATCACCTCTCCCGCTTCGTCATCCTCCTTGTAGGCGGCCGCAACCTCCACCACCCGCACGCGGTAGCGCCAACGCTCGAGGCGGCTCCTGCAGGTGGTGCAGAACGACTCGAGTAGCTCCTTCTGCTCCGTCCAATCCACGATGATCTGCTCCTGTGCCTATAGGTGCTCCTGGAGGACCTGGTGGTTGTAGGCAGTGTCGGCCTGCACCTCCTGAAACTTCTCCTCTCGCTGCTGCCTCACCATGTCCATGTATTAGGCACGAGCCTCGTTGATGGTCATGGTGCAATGCACCAGCGAGGATGGCACGAATGAGGAGGTTGGCGCGGCTCCTCGACCACCACGTTCTCCATTGGGACATCGTCGTTCTTCCGATCCATTGTCCGCACGTCCCGGAGAGCGGTAGAGAGTGAGGAAGCCATGGTGGGAGTGATGTGGAGAGGAGAAAGGGAACGGACGTGGATGACTGCGGCTATGCCAGGGCAGCAGTTTATATAGCAATGGTGGGCGGCAGAGGGACGAACGAGTGGCGCCGGAGTAGCCACCTCGGCAACCGCGTATCGTTAATGTGGGCGGCAGATGGATGGACGAACAATGGTTGTGTTGTTTGAACGCGGAGTTGTTGCCTTCACCGGGAAATGGCGTTGGCGGCGCTAACCGTTTCGCGTGGGAAGCGCGCGTAGGAGAGGGAGGGGGTCTGGGTGGGCCGGGGCAGTCAAACTCGTGCTTGGCAGTAGTCCGGTCCAGCAGCCAGACATGCTGGCTCACCAGTAAGCTCGTCGAGCTCAGCGACGACAACCAGGCAATGGACGAGGCTTCTCACCAGGAGCGGGCACCACCTCCCAAGCCGGTTCATACCTTGTTCACTATAGAGCAGGTGCGGCCGCACTTCAATGCCCTAATGGCGGAAGAGCTACTAGCGCCGCCGGAATCGACATTCTGGCAAGTGCAGGAGGACCAGTGCTACAACCTCCATCTCCTCGACGAGTACTGACTCGTGAAGGGACGAATCGACGGTAAACAAGCGGACGTTAATGCCGTCGCGGACATGTGGCCCAATGATCCTGGCTTATTGAATGAGCAATGGGCGCTATATCAAACAATCCGTAGGGCCCGCGAGGCCCTATCCATTGACCTTCGAGTTGTTGCGCACGCCATGGTGCCGTCGTCTCGCGTTGTCAACATGGTCAACAAACATGAGGCATCGGGAGGTGACTTTACATGGAGAGGATGACAGTATGGACACACCAAGGCCATTACCCTACATACGCAAGTTCTCCTTTTTACAACAATATAGAAAATTGCTACCTCCTAGTTTCCTGACATCTCGGGCCCACACCATTGCCAACGTATATAGTCAATAAACGAGAGAACTGCACAAGGAGCGGCCGACAGCTCAGACCCAGCAGCTCGAGTAGCATTTGTTTTTTGAGGGGTGAGCAGAATTTTGTTTAACCCATGTTTTTGTTGTTGTTCCCAGGAGCAGGGTATCCACTGGGCGGGCTATGACCCGTCTAGGCCAGGCTATTATTTTATGTCGACCAAATATCGAGCCTACATATAATATTTTCAAGGTGAAAATGGCTTGCCCAACTATACTTTTTCTGATGAATACCCAACATAGGCCAACTTGTTATTCTCCGGCCCACTAGGCTGCAAATCTTTCCTACGAGGGATGCATTAGGCTTGCCAAGAAAATGGGCTTTAAAAGAATAAATGGGCTATAACTATAAAAAATGTGTTGTGAATAAAAAATGCTTTGAACAGGTAATTAGTTTCAGAATTTTTTTTGAATTTTCTTGACGGAACCTCGTTAGAGGGCAGGCAGCTCCTGCATTGCCTTTTTTGGATTTTTAAAATTATAATTTCATTAATTCTTGCGCGCAAAATTTTGTTGAGTTTTTACCTGATATAGATTTATTTTGAAATTAGATTTAATATGGCTCGAAATTTCAGGATAAATGATATATGAGATCCCATAAATGTGGGAAATTTGGTTGAAATTATAAACCGTTGTCCTCGCTAGAAAAATGGGCAGTAATGTTAACAAACAGTAAACTGGCTGCATGTAATTCCATTAGAATTAAGAAATGGGCTGTAAATTCTTACAAATTAGAAATGGGCTATATGCTCTCTACCACAGATGCGATGGTCACTTGTGGGCCTACTAAGTTGACGCGTACGCAACCCTAAAAAAACTTGATGCGTAGGCAAGGCTTTTTCACCTTATAGTCAGCACACGATTCTAGCAGCAGTGGCCGTTGGATGTTCATCCAACGACTGTCGTGCTTCTTCAATCACAGATATTCTTACTTCAGCCACCCAAAGCACCATCGGCGGTACCACCTACTACCGCCTCTCGTGGCCGGTTGTGCTATCGCACAGGCCTCACCGGCCCACCCTACCCCCATCATTGTCCACGCCATTCCTCTACTCACCAACACCTCCTTTTATTCTCCGGCAATGGCAGCCTCACACCGCAGCCGAACCAATGAACCCTCGTACTCCCCTCCGCGTGTGCATCCACTGTTGTGTCTTTGCCGGCTCTGGGTCGTTCCCTTCCTAGGCCTTGCTGTTGTCCACCGTGTTGATTTTCTCAGGGCGGCACGGTCAGCTTTGTCAACAAACAACAACCATTGGAAGAGGGATGTACGTGGAGTGGCTGAAAGTAGGGATCCACATGGTCCATGGCCGCATGCAAGCAAGTTCCTCCTTATTATGCGAAAACAAATGATTTCTCCCCCTGACAGGTTTGATCCGCTAGCTACATCTTCGCACGCATGCAAGTGCCTCCTTATTATGCGAAAAAAGTTTCCTCTCCCTGATAGATGGAACCCACCAGCTACATCTTTGCAAGCAAGTAAGTGCAACACTTATTACACCCAAAAAATGATTCCCCTGCTAGCTGGGACCCACCAGATTTGGATGCTGACTTGTGGGCCTACTAAGTTGACGCATACGCAAGGCTTTGTAAACTTAGTCAACAAATGATTCTAGGTGCAGTGACTGTTGGATGTTAATCCAACCGCCGTGTTGCATCTTCAACCTCTGGTATTCTTGTTCCAGCCGCCCAAACCAACTCCTGTCATACCAGATGCTCCTACCTCCCGTGGCATGATGTGCTGCCACCGCTGGCCATGCCATCCCTCTACTCACTCACACCTCCTGTTATTCTCTGGCGATGGCAGCCTCACACCGCAGCCGAAGCAGTCAACCCACATACTCCCCTTCTCATGGGCATCCACTATCGCGTCTTCCTCGGCTGTGTGTTGTTCCCTTCCTAGGCCTCGCCACCGTCCATCACCTTGGTGCTCTCGGTGCGGCGTAGTCAATGTGGTCGACGAGTCACAGCCATCGAAAGAGGACTTTAGGCGGTGAGGCTGGCAGCTGGACCCACCAGTTACATCTTCCAACACAAGGAAATGCCTCCTTATTACTCGCAAAATAAAAATGATTCCTCCATCTGATAGCTGGGACCCAATAGCTATATTTCGCATGCAGGAAGTGTGTCCTTATCCTCCCTGATAGCTGGGACCCACCCGGTTGAAGCATACATAGCGTTGTTTATCTGGTCGCGAACGTGTGCGTACGTACTGGTCGATCGGTCTCTCTGCAATGATGAACCATGGCCGAGCAAGCAGCGCCATGTGTAATAGTAGAGCCCCCTACGTAGCAGTTCAGACAGTCCCTTCTAAACTGTGTACATGTACGTACAACCACATGTCAAAAAGTATGACCACGTACATACATACGGGCAGGGTCTCGAACGCCTACTCGCGCATACGTACAGCCAGGGCTCATGCACATGGAGAGGCAGCATACGGCAGCAATGGCGTCCTGTTCATCAGCAGCCAACTGGCTGGGTCGGAATAGAGAAATTGCGTCTTGTTCATCGGTAGCCAACCGACTTGGACGGAATAGCCAAAACTAGGTCCTGCATACTGCAGAATGGAGGAAACGGCCTTCTGTTCGACTATGTACGATATTAACATGGTCCTGTTCATTGGGAAGGGTTTGGTGTACCGCAAAACAGAGGAAACAGACTTCTGTTCGAGTGCCTATGGTCGAAACGGGGTCCTATTGATCAGCAGAGGTGTGGTGTACCACAAAATGGAGGAAACGACCTTGTGTTGGAACACCTACAGCCGAAACGGGTTCATGTTCATCGGGACGGGTGTGGCATACCGCAAAACGAGACTCCAGGGGCTGTTGTGCATCCATCGTCTACTGCCTCGCTCTAGCCTCCACAGGCTACTGTTCATCCATCGTCCTCCACCTGCTATAGTTCATCCATCGTGTCTTCCTCCTTCCTCCACCAACTACTATTCATCCATGGGCTACTGTTCATCCAGCCTCCACCGGCTACTGTTCAATCAGCCCTCCACGGGGTCCCGTTCATCCACCCCAACTGGCTCGGGTGTGGCGGCTTCCTCGGGGTCCTGTTCACTAGCGACAACGACCTACTACCGCGGGGTCCTATTCATCCAACCCCCAACAATAGTCACTTTTCATCAAGAGGCAGGTTTAATCGGCTTCAGTTAGCAGAAGTAGCGAAGGAATCTCTCGGGTTCAGTCAACAGTGAAGGAATTGCTCGGGTTCAGTTAACAGCCAAGGAATCGATCGCTCAGGTTTAGTAAGGTAGCTAGTTCAATTGCTTGGGTTCAGTAAGTGAATGCCTCGCTCGCGTTTAGTTCGAAAGCCCAATGCCTCGCACACACGCGCGTGTACCTATATGAGAGAAACATGCAAACCTCCATGCATCGCTCGATCGGCCCTGACCACCCACCGTAACCGGGAACTCGCTGAAAGTTTGCTCTCCCTCGCTTCTACCGTGATTTTTTCCGTCATGGACATCCCAAAGAATGTCATGGAGGTGCGTCCCGGGCCTACCCAGGACAAAAACCCCATTTTATGTCATGATTCTTTGTCATGGAAGTAGGAGCCCACCATATCTATGATCATACGTGTTTTTGTCAAAATTATCGTCATAGAAGTGTCATAACCATGACAGAAAAAAAAATTGGGCCAAAATGTCACGGATGTGTCTTTATTTGTATTGCAAGGTCAAAGAAGTTACAGGGGATCAAGCCCAATAAGGGAAGCAAGCCATGCCCATGGAGGAAATTGAGAAACAGGGAGATATCCTTCAACCCTTCTATGATCATCTCACCCCATTGAATTCAAAGCCCTAAAGGCCTTTAAAACGGTCTGTGTTGAGAATACATATCTCACTCGTGAAGTTATTTTGTTGGAAGGGCAAAGCATCGCCCTTCGGAGCATCAATCGTGGATTAGAGTACCTGCTAAGGCTGAATTGCAAGCCCACCACTTAATCACCACCACCATCACCAAAGAAGGAGACTTAAGTACATGGGTATGGGCACTCCCATTGGCTTTTGCCAAGCTTGGGGGAGGTGCCCCGGTATCGTATCACCACCACCTCTATTATCTTCACCAGTTTTAAGTTTGATCCTTAGTTATTTCGTGATCTAGTTGAACAAAAGTTTAGTATGACCTATTTTCGAGTGCCAGTTTCGTGATCTATCTATCTACTTAATTGTGTTGCGAGTTATATAATAAAGATTAGTTTGAGATTTTGCTTCTTTACTTTTATGTTTCAATCAAAATAAAGAAAATAATGAAAAAGATAATATGCTAATCTTATAGAAAGTAATGACATTACATAAGGCAATGTATAAGTTGTAAAATTGATTGGAAGTTGACAAACATAACATTGGTCAATGATGCAGTTCATGAAAGAATTAATAAGGGAAGTAATTTTATGATTGTCAACCCCCATTAAGTATTTTATGCCAAATTGTTGATGTTGGACAAGGAACACAACATAATGATTTATGTTTGATCATATTCATATAGAAGTTAAAATGTCATAGATCCTCCAACATGTGGTATTGCCCAACATCTTTAATAGCCAAAAAATCTGCACCAATTAGAGATACTACCTGCGCATCGAAAAACCTTAAACCCAATTTCATGGTATGAGAGTCCACTATACCTACCTATGGATTCAATAAGATCCTTCAGTAAGTTTTCATCGCTACATAAATCAATAAAAATTTCTTCAAAATATGTTTGATCTTTTAATATAAAGGAAAATAAGCAATTTACAAACGTGTGATGGCAAAGTAATAAAGGTGACAGACTGCATAATAAAGATTGCTATCATAAGGGGCAATATAACGTGTCGTTCCTTTGTATTAAGAGAATGTGTATCAAAAAGGAAAAAGCGCATGACAACCTCTGATTCCCTCTACGAAGGGCCTATCTTTTACTTTTATATATTTACTTTTTATGCAAGACTCAATAGTGTTCTCCTATATTCCTTTCTTTTTCTCTTTTGTAAGCATCATGTGGTGTAGAAAGATCTAGGCACATATATCCAGTTGGATATGAGTGATCATGAGTTATTATTGTTGACATCACCCATGAGGTGAATAAGTTGGGAGGCGAAACTATAAGCCCCTATCTTTCTATGTGTTTGGCTGAAACCTTTTTCTCCATATATATGATGTCAGTGTTAGCAATTATAGAAGACTAAATGATGGTTGAGTATGTGGACTTTCTAGAATCTCCGACATGAGACCCTTCCTGAAGATATGATGAATTGCAATTGCATTCTTGACTGAGAGCATAATTTGTTAGTTAGCAACAAAGTTTATGCCTTACACTTCAATGTTGTGATGAATTGTTACTTTCTCATGAGAAGTTATATGATAATAAATATTGTTGTTATAATATTGATCATGATGCTACTATGTCCGTATTTTGTTTTTATCGACACCTCTCTTTCTAAACATGTGGACATGATTTTTTATATAGGCTTTTGCTTGGGGACAAGCGATGTCTAAGCTTGGGTGAGTTGATCCGTACATTTTGCATCATGTTTTCCTACTGTTATTAATAGTGTTTTCAACTGATATAACACTTTGTGGAGTAATTCTAATGCGTTTTCTCTCATAATATGCAAGGTTTACACAAAGAGGGAGATTGCCGGTAGCTAGAATTCTGGACCTGAAAAAACTATGTCAGAGATACCTATTTTGCACATCTCCAAATGAGCTGAGATTTTAGAGAGATTTATTTTGAAATATATAAAAATTATTGGAGAAAAGAAATAACAGAGGGGGCCACCCATGTGCCCACTAGGCACCAGGGCCGTCTACCCCCTTGGCGCACTCTGCTGGGTAGTGGGCCCCCTGGACGGCCTCCGATGCCCATCTTCTAGTATATAAGGCCATTTTCCCTAGAAAAAATAAATAAAGAGAGGACTTTCAAGACGAAGCGCCACTGTCTCAAGGCGGAACATGGGCTGGAGCAATTTTTCTCTCTGGCGGAGAGATTCTGTCGGGGATACTTCTCTTCAGGAGGGGGAAATGGGAGCCACCGTCATCACCAACAACTCTCTCATCATGGGAGGGTAAATCTTCATCAACATCTTCACCAGCACCATCTCATCTCAAACCCTAGTTCAACTCTTGTGTTCAATCTCTGTATCAAATCCTCAGATTCGTACCTATGGGTGACTAGTAGTGTTGATTATATCTTGTAGTTAATGCTAGTTGGTTTATTTGGTGGAAGATCATATGCTCATATCTATTATGCTATTCAATATCCCTATGATCTTGAACATGAATATGTCTTGTGAGTAGTTACTTTTTTTCTTGAGGACATGGTAGAAGTCTTGTCATAAGTAATCATGTGAATTTGGTATTCATTCGATATTTTGATGATATGTATGTTGTTGATTCCCTTAGTGGTGTTATGTGAACGTTGACTACCTGACGCTTCACCATCTTTGGTATGCATTGTGGAGTAGTTATTAGATCATGGGTTGCTAGAGTGACAGAAGTTTAAACCCTAGTTTATGCGCTATTCCGTAAGGGGTTGATTTGGATCCATATGTTTAATGTTCTGGTTAGATTTTATCTTAATTCTTGTTTCGTAGTTGCGAATGGTTGCGAGAGGGGTTAATGATAAGTGGGAGGCTTGTTCAAGTAAGAACATCACCCAAGCACCGGTCCACCCACATATCAAATTATCAAAGTAGCGAACTCGAATCAAGTAAACATGATGAAAGTGACTAGATGGAATTCCCGTGTGTCTTCAAGAACACTTTGCTTATTATAAGAGAAAGATCCGGCCTGTCCTTTGCTACAAAAAGGATTGGGCTACCTTGCTACACTTCTGTTACCACTACTATTACTTGCTCGTTACAAATTATCTTGCTATCAAACTACCTGTTACCGACAATTTCAGTGCCTGCATAAAATATCTTGCTGAAAACTGCTTGTCATTTCCTTCTGCTCCTCGTTGGGTTCGACACCCTTACTTATCGAAAGGACTACAATTGATCCCCTATACTTGTGGGTCATCAAGCCTCCCTAGCTTCCTCTCTTGATGGGCTTCATCCAAGGTCTCAAGATGAGCCTTATCCTCACCCAATCTCTTCTTTACGAGCCAAGGATCTCGTGGGATCGAATGGGGATAAAGTCAGTGAAGAATACTATCTAGAACGGAAACTTTCAAAGTTGTATACATGTCAAACGACCGCCAAAACACGGTCGCATGAAAGGCCATCTTTTGATGTGACCTTCTCAGGTAAAATAGTCGCCAATTCTGCACGAACTCGGAATTTGTTGTTCTTGGTGAAAGGACCATGATGTAGCCTAGAGGAGGGGGTGAATAGGTATTTTAAAAACTTCTACGGATTTGGCTTTATCCTAATGCGGAAATAAACAAAGTGAATACTTTTCAAGCACAAATCTTAAATATACTAGGCTCAACTAAGTGCACCAACAACTTAATGTAAATGAGGTGAGGACAACAAGGATACTAACAAGCACAAGTAAGTTACACAAACTTACTTGAGCAATATCACAAGATATGTAAGTGTATGACACAAGTTAGCAATTCACACTAAACACAAGATATATCAATAGTAGCAAGTATGAATTGCGGGATATAAAGTGTATGCCTAGATAATCTCTTCAAGGAAATAGCCAACACAATATAATGAGGACAACAATATATAGTGAATGCAAGGTTAAGAGACCAAAGTAAAACATCGTCAGCTACCTCTATCCCTTCTCACCCCTGACCAAAGTAAACCCGATGTTCACTTCCTTGTAGGGACCCAGATAACGAGGATGTATCCCGATATCCACTTCCTTGCAGGTCACCGTTTGGAGAGATGGATGTTACCACGAAGGCACAGCAATGCCACGAAGGCTCACCCTATTCTCCTTGAGATATCACCACGAAGGCGATTCCAAACCACTAGTGGTAGACCTTGAGGCGGCCTTCAAACCTTCACAAACTTTCCGTGGGACAAATCACAAGTTGATTCCTCACCGGAGCACTCCTACCGCCAAGGAGTCTCCAACCTCTAAGAGTAACAAGAACAAGGGGGAAATGCTCAAGACTTGCTCAAATCACAAATTGCTTTGGTCAAAAGAGAGAGGAGGAGTGGCTGTATGCTTGGATGAAATCTCTCTCAAGAACTCTCACAAATCTCCTCGGGGTCTAGCACGAGAAGGCGCAAATCCCTCTCTCTCAAATCCCACCAGAAGCAACTAATTTTGTGTTTGGTTGCCGGACTATCCTCCCAGGGTCAGGGATAGCCCTCTTTTACTGTGGTTGCCACGCGTTTGGATCAGGGGCGAGAAGGGATAGAGGTAGCCAGATGCTGAGAATATTCACTAAAAAAGGGGTTGTGGTTAGCCGCGAAAAACGGGCGGGCGGTGGCAACCACCCCGCGCGCGCGTCGCGACAGTTACCTGCGAATCGTTTTCCAGCTGTTGCTAGTGGTGAGGCATGAGACTGCTCCTGATCTGAGTTCTTTCCAGTAAAGCACTCGCGTGTGGTTGTAGCTGGCTGGCCATTGCGGCAGGTGCGCACAAGCGACGCAGGCCGGAGTTGTCCGCGGCGTGGCTGGATCTCCCGGAGGACGACGGCTGGATCTCCAGGAGTTGCACGCGGTCGGCGATTGAGGGTGGCGCGGCTACTGCATGCATGGAGCTGGATCTTCCTGCTAGTGTTGTATGCACCGTGTACGTGATGCATTTCCTGCTGCTGTATTTTTGGCCACCGTGTTGTCGTATCTCCTGCCACCGATGAAACAGATCATATGTGATGCTCTATTTTCTACTGCTGTATGCACGGGTGTGTGCGTGCTTTTGAGTTGAGGTGTGGTTGATGTGTGTTGTGCGTGCATGCATGATGTGGATGGGTGCTTGTGTGTGTTCACTCAGGAGATTTGAGGGCTACCGTGAGCATAGCTTGCAGCACAACACCCAAACCAAACTTTACGATAGCTATCCTCAACCATCTTTCATCATTCGAACCAAACATAAGGGCTAACCTTACCCACCCAACCAAACAAAAAAAGGACTATCTCTAGCCGGGAGGTTGGGGATACCCACAACCACCCTAGCACATCCCTCAAACCAAACACATCGTAATGCTATGGAGGGATGGGAGAGGAGAGGAACAATGGAGGAGGTCAACAAATGAACCCTAGATCCATGGGATAGTTTTCCCCCAATGGATTGAAATTTTGAGGCTTGGGGAGGAGGATAGAGCTCAAAAGAATGGGGAAATCTCAGATCCAAAAGCTCTACCTTGTTGGGGAAGAAGGGTACCTTATATACTGCCTCATCAAATCTGCTCGTTATGCTCAGAAAAACGCAGCCTGGAACTTCTAGCCCCCGGAACCTTCGGAACCTTCCGGGCTCCCTTCGGCCAGAAGTATGGAAACTTTCGGTTTAGCCCGAAACTCTTCCCGAAACCTGCTCGGAACTTCCGGCCCCCGGAACTTCCGGGCTTCCCGGAACTTCCGTTCCCACATAAAGCAGCCAGCATGCCGAAAGTAAAACATGCATAACTTTTTCATACGGACTTCGATTTTGATGATCTTGGGCTCGTTTTGTAGCTATTGAAAAGATCCAGGTCCTCACATAGAGAAATAGCCAATATCGAACAAAATGGATGATGTAGTCAATGCAAAGGTTTGAGCATAGAATTTTTGGAACCCTTTTTGGCTTGGGATTTTACTTTGGAATGTATGGTAAGAGTGGTATTGTGTATAGAGGATGTTGACTTGAGCAAATCAATCTCGGACCCCTTTTATCCCCTCTTAATAGTGCATGATCCTTATAACTCAAAAAACATAAAAGGGCTACACTAGATAGCTCCTAGAAATCCATTCTTGAGCATATACCTTTTGTGATGGTCGTTGATGCATGCAACTACAACCAAAGGACCTAATACCTTTGACTAGAGCATTCCACTTGAGCTTAATGTTGACATTTATTCTTGGCTCAAGATGGAAGCATAAGCTTGATTAGATCATTTGATGAAGACTTCAAATAGCTCCCCCATAAGCCATGCGGGGAGAACTTCATTGTATCTCATCTTCATATGTCCATCATGTGATCATACACAAGCTTCAAGCATGTAATACTTCAGGATGCTTATCTTGAACTTGCCCTTGCTAAGCATGATTGCCGTTACTTGATGTCATCCTCTCATGGATAATAGGAATCTTCATCTTGATGCAAGCCCATGAGAGTCACCTAACCCACATAGATATAGAGAACACATAGTATGGTTTAGTGCACATAATGTAATTGACCATTACATACCATACCACAAAGCCCCATGTGGTACATTATTTGTGCTTGTGTGTTGACCATATTTGAATTCAATCTTTGATCTTCATCTGGTCACATTTATCTTTGCTCCATGATTAATCTTGATGTCTTGAAGGCCATATTGAACTCTTAAGAGCTATAATGAATTCTTCACTTGAATTACTTGCTTAAATACATAATCATACACGACTCAACATATGAGAGTTTCATGCTTCTAATCTTCAAGCCATATGGGAATTCTTCTCTTTAATCATTCCCTTAAGAACTTGATCCATCATGATTCAGTCATTGATCTCAATCTCAATGAATGTAGATGGCATTCATTGTGAATTCATTCAATCTTCTCATTGCATTACCCATGGAACAAACTTTCATATGTCTCTTGATGCCTTTGTTTCTTCATAGGATTTTTCATTCATTATCAAGTCACAATGCATATGTTTGTATTGATGGGTTACATCCTTCAATTCATCCAATATTCTTCATGCATTGTCAATGGGACTTTCCTTTAAATGTATAACTCAATGCAAACATTAGTCCATTAGGATTGTCATCAATTACAAAAACCACACATGGGGACTACGTGGACTTTCACTTGGGCCCGTTGGATTTGTATGAACAACAACGATTCATTTATGGTCTTAGATCTTGATTTGGAGTACTTCGTAAAAATGATATTTTCCGACATTTGAAATGGCTAGGTTTGACCCCTGGCTAACTACGTATCAAACCCATCCTTGGTCCTTTCAACGTGTGAGACGCTCGGATAATTAGGCTATAGTAATTCCATGTTAATGATGCCACGTCACCTCGGTTACTATTGATAAACTCACGTTGATTTGAAACTAATTAAAAATCAAATTAAAATAAAGTCAAATTAGTATTTCTTCAAGCGGTAAAATAAAAATGTTCAAAGTGTTGCACATAATCCCAAAGCAATTATAAAAACAATACCAACATTATTTGAAATTCGAAATTGATCCTAGCAACCAGAATAGTGGTCCAGCATCAGTTATTTTTTTCTTTCCAGTTTCCCAAAATAATAAGACCCTTTCAAATGGAGACTTTTGTACCAAATCAAAATTATAGCAAAGTATTTAATGTGTCAAGTGGCACATTTAGCAAAAATCATCTGGTGCCTCTACTTAATCCAAAAACAATATAGAAAACTAAACAAAATAAAAGAAAATAAAGAACAAGGAAAAAGGACAAAAAAAACAAAACAAAAGAAAAGGCCCCTGGCCAACTGGGCCAGACGGCCCAGCTGGCCGACCCAGTTGGCCCAGGCGGCCCCTCCCTCTGGCCTATAGGGCAAACCCTAGCCCCCCGATTCCCCATGCCCCCACTCGCCCCCGCACTCCCCCCCACTCCCTCGTCTCTTCCCTCTCCCCTCTTCCCTCTTGCTCCCGATCTTGATCGAG
>NC_041383.1:381160534-381183623 GCF_002162155.2 Triticum dicoccoides | reverse complement strand
CACGAGCGCGCCCTCGCCATGGCCGTGCACGACCGCACATGGCCACGCCCCCTCACGCACATCCCCGCTGCCTCTCATCGTTTGGCCGCGCCGCCGCGCGCCTCCCCTTCGCTCCCAGCCCCGGCGCCATCCCGACGTGGCCTCGCCGCTGCCGCCTCAGGCGACAGGCCTCGCAATGGCCACTGGCCCCCCTTGCCTTGGCGACCTGTCGGGTCCGCCGCCCCGCGCCCTCCTGGGCATGCGCCCGCTCGGGCTGTGCCCTGCGCCCGACGTTCGCTAGCACCCGCTAACGCCCGAACCCACTAACGCCCCAGGGGCCTATGCCTAATAATAATATAATAAAAAAGGAATTAAATAAAAATAAAGAATAATAATATGATTAATTAATGAACTTAATTAATCATGTTAATTAATCTAAATTAAGCCTAGTTAATTAACCTAATCACTTTAATTAATTTAACTAAACATGTTTAGTTAACTAAGTCAATGACTAGTGGGACCCACACGTCAGCGACCCAGTCAACACCTCTGTTGACTGCTGACGTCATGACTGATGACGTTAGCATGCACTATTCTGGATAACGTTGAATTAAAATAATTAAATAAATTCTAAAAATGATTGAATCTTTTAAAATTAATATAGAATAAACCGTAGCTCGGATGGAAAAAGTGTGTACATGAAAGTTGCTCAGAACGACGAGACGAATCTGGATACGCAGCCTGTTAGTCCGCCAAACATCCGTAGCATAGCAAACATGCAACTTTCCCCCTCCGGTTCTTTTGTCCAAAAATGCGAAACACCGGGGATACTTTCCCGGATGTTTCCCCCCTTCACCGGTATCACCTACTACCGCATTAGGGCACAACAAACACCGCGTATTGTTTTGTTACACTTTGTGATTCTTTGATTTCTCTGTTATTTATTGTATTTCCTCTCCGTTACTTCTTTCCAATAGACCCCGAGACTGCCGGTGACCCCCCAGTTCGACTACGGTGTTGACGACTCGTCCTTCTTGCCAGAGCAACCAGGCAAGCCCCCCCCCCTTTGATCACTAGATATCACCTATTCTTCTCTCTACTGCTTGCATTAGAGTAGTGTAGCATGTTACTGTTCGGTTATTCCTATTCTATTGCATAGCCTGTCATTGTTGCTACAGTCATTGATACCTTACCCGCAATCCTAAATGCCTAGTATAGGATGCTAGTTTATCATCATTGGCCCTACATCCTTGCCAGTCTGCCTCGCTATACTATCGGGCCGTGATCACTCGGGAGGTGATCACAGGTACATACTATACATACATACTATTCAGGTGGTGACTAAAGTTGGGTCAGCTGGTTGAGTACCTGCAAGTGATTCGGATAAGGGGGCTGAAAGGACAGATGGCTCCATCCCGGTAGAGGTGGGCCTGGGTTCCCGACGGCCCCCGACTGTTACTTTGTGGCGGAGCGACATGGCAGGTTGAGACCACCTAGGTGAGAGGTGGGCCTGGCCCTGGTCAGTGTTCGTAGTTACTTCATAATAACACGCTTAATGAGATCTTGGTATTTGATCTGAGTCTGGCCACTGGCCTATACGCACTAACCAACTACGCGGGAACAGTTATGGGCACCCGACGTCGTGGTATCAGCCGAAGCCTTCTTGACGTCAGCGACTGAGTGGCGCGCGCCGGGTTGGACCATGCAACGCAACTTCCTTTGTAATGGAGGTTGCTAGGTCTACTCATCGGCCGCGTACGCAACGTGCAGGTGTGCAATGGGCGATGGGCCCAGACCCCTGCGTGCATAGGATTTAGACCGGCGTGCTGACCTCTCTGTTGTGCCTAGGTGGGGCTGTGATGTGTTGATCTTCCGAGGCCAGGCATGACCCAGGAAAGTGTGTCCGGCCAAATAGGATCGAGCGTGTTGGGTTATGTGGTGCACCCCTGCAGGATAGTTTATCTATTCGAATAGCCGTTTCCCTCGGTAAAAGGACGACCCGGAGTTGTACCTTGACCTTATGACAACTTGAACCGGATACTTAATAAAATACACCCTTCCAAGTGCCAGATACAACCCGGTGATTACTTTTCCACAGGGCGACAAGGGGAGGATCGCCGGGTAGGATTATGCTATGCGATGCTACTTGGAGGACTTCAATCTACTCTCTTCTACATGCTGCAAGACGAAGGCTGCAAGAAGCGTAGTCTTCGATAGGACTAGCTATCCCCCTCTTATTCTAGCATTCTGCAGTTCAGTCCACCGATATTGCCTCTTTACACATATACCCATGCATATGTAGTGTAGATCCTTGCTTGCGAGTACTTTGGATGAGTGCTCACGGTTGCTTTTCTCCCCCTTTTTCCCCTTTCCATTCTTCCTGGTTGTCGCAACCAGATGCTGGAGCCCAGGATCCAGACGCCACCGTCGACGATGACTCCTACTACACTGGAGGTGCCTACTACTACGTGCAGGCCGCTGACGACGACCAGGAGTAGTTAGGAGGATCCCAGGCAGGAGGCATGCGCCTCTTTCGATCTGTATCCCAGTTTTTGCTAGCCATCTTATGGCAACTTGATTAACTTATGTCTGTACTCAGATATTGTTGCTTCCGCTGACTCGTCTATGATCGAGCACTTGTATTCGAGCCCTCGAGGCCCCTGGCTTGTATTATGATGCTTGTATGACTTATTTTATTTTTAGAGTTGTGTTGTGATATCTTCCCGTGAGTCCCTGATCTTGACCGTACACGTTTGCGTGTATGATTAGTGTACGATTGAATCGGGGGCGTCACAAGTTGGTATCAGAGCCGACTGCCTGTAGGAATCCCCCTTCCACACTCCTTGGCCGAAGTCAAACATGGCTGTGCGGCCCATGGGCCCACGTCGCCATTGGGTGGTATTAGGATCCTTTATTTCTCGTCTATACTCTGGGATTCTGATATCTCTTCTACTCGGGTTAAATGATTGAGGGAGTCCTGGATTAGGGGGTGTCCGGATGGCCGGAATATGACCTTTGGCCGGACTCACGGACTATGAAGATACAAGATTGAAGACTTTGTCCTGTGTCTGGATAGGACTTTCCTTGGCGTGGAAGGGAAGCTTGGCGATATGATATGAAGATCTCCTACCATTGTAACTGACTCTATGTAAACCTAGCCCTCTCCGGTGTCAATATAAACCGGATAGTTTTAGTCTGTAGGACGAACAACAATCATACCATAGGCTAGCTTCTAGGGTTTAGCATCTCTGATCTCGTGGTAGATTAACTCTTGTACTACCCATATCATCAATATTAATCAAGCAGGAGTAGGGTTTTATCTCCATCGAGAGGGCCCGAATCTAGGTAAAAACATCGTGTCCCTTGTCTCCTGTTACCATCCGCCTAGACGCACAGTTCGGGACCCCATACCCGAGATCCGCCGGTTTTGACACCGACATTGGTGCTTTCATTGAGAGTTCCTCTGTGTCGTCACCTTTAGGCCCGATGGCTTCTTCGATCAGCAATCACGACACGGTCCAGGGTGAGACCTTTCTCCCCGGACAGATCTTTGTATTCGGCGGCTTCGCACTGCGGGCCAATTCGCTTGGCCATCTAGAGCAGATCGAAAGCTATGCCCCTGGCCATCAGGTCAGGTTTGGAAGCTTAAACTACACGACCGACATCCGCGGGGACTTGATCTTCGACGGATTCGAGCCACGGCCGAGCGCGCCGCACTGTCACGATGGGCATGATCTAGCTCTGCCGCCGGACAGCGCCCAGAGCGCTGCTCAGGTGTCCGCTCCGACCATTAGCTCGGAGCCGACTGCGCCAGTCGGGGACGGACGGTTGGACGCCGCCCTAGGAGCCGTAATCTCTACGGCGATAGAGCCAAATACCAGCCTAGTCCTTTGCGAGGCCCGTGACTCCAAGGTGCTGGACTCTGTTCCGGACTCCGAATCTTCTGCACCCCTTCCGATCGAACCAGATTGGGCTCCGATCATGGAGTTCACCATCGCGGACGTCTTTCAGCACTCGCCCTTTGGAGATATCCTGAATTCACTAAAGTCTCTCTCTTTGTCAGGAGAGCCCTGGCCGGACTATGGCCAGCATGGTTGGGATGGGGACGACGAAGAATTCGAAACCCACCCACCACCCACTTTGTAGCCACTGTCGACGATCTAACCGACATGCTCGACTTCGACTCCGAAGACATCGACGGTATGGACGCCGATGAAGGAGACAACCAAGAACCAGCACCAATAGGGCACTGGAAAGCCACCTCGTCATATGACATATACATGGTGGACACCCCCAAAGCAGGGGACGGCGATGAAACACCGGAGGACGACCCCTCCAAGAAGCAACCCAAGCGCCGACATCAGCGGCGCCGCTCTAAATCCCGCCAAAGCAAAAACAGCGAGTCCAGCACTGGAGACAACAACACCCTGGACAGCACCGAAGACAACCCCCTCCAGCAGGATTCAGCGCAGGAGGACGGAGGAGCCAGCCCTCATGAGAGAGCGGCAAACAGGGAGATCGAGGACGACAATTATATGCCTCCCTCCGAAGACGAGGCAAGCCTCGACGACGACGAATTCTTCGTGCCAGAGGATCCCATCAAACAAGAGCGTTTCAAACACAGGCTTATGGCCACGGCAAGCAGCCTCAAGAAAAAATAGCAGCAGCTTAGAGCTGACCAAGACTTGCTAGCCGACAGATGGACTGAAGTCCTGGCGGCCGAAGAGTACAAACTCAAACGCCCCTCCAAGAGCTACCCAAAGCGCAGGCTGCTACCCCAACTAGAGAAGGAAGCAACTAAACCTACATCACCAGTGTACGATGCGCCCGATCGGCCACCCCGTGGCCACGACAGAGAGGCCTTTCGCCCCTCAACCCAAGCCGCACCCCGGCGCCGCTCCAAGAATACCAGAGCACGGGGAAATGCAACAGACCTGCAAGACATATTGGAGGATAAGGCAAGGCAAACAAGATCGATCTATGGATCGCGTGGGCGCCCCACGTCACATGACGATAACCATCACGCCGGATATGATAAATACGGCCAGGCCGAACACAACAGACAAAGCTCATCCGAGCTACGTCGCGATATAGCCCAGTACAGGGCCGCCGCACACCCACTAAGCTTCACAGACGAAGTAATGGATCATCAAATCCCCGAGGGTTTTAAACCCATAAACATCGAATCATACGATGGCACAACAGATCCCGCGGTATGGATCGAGGATTATCTCCTTCATATCCACATGGCCATGGTGATGATCTACACGCCATCAAATACCTCCCGCTCAAGCTTAAAGGACCAGCTCGGCATTGGCTTAACAGCCTGCCAGTAGAGTCAATTAGTTGCTGGGAGGACCTGGAATCCGCGTTCCTTGACAACTTCCATGGCACTTATGTGCGACCACCAGACGCCGATGACCTAAGCAACATAATCCAGTAGCCAGAGGAATCGTCCAAACAATTCTGGACACGGTTCCTAACCAAGAAAAATCAAATAGTCGACTGTCCGGATGCCGAGGCCCTTGCAGCCTTCAGGCACAACATCCGAGATGAATGGCTTGCCCGACACCTAGGACAGGAAAAGCCGAAATCTATGGCAGCCCTCACGACACTCATGACCCGCTTTTGCATGGGAGAAGACAGTTGGCTAGCTCGTAGCAATAACATAACCAAGAGCCCTGGCAATTCGGATAACAAGGACAACAATGGCAGGTCACGTCACAACAAGCACAAGCGCCGCATTAACAATGACAATACTGAGGATACGACAGTTAATGCCGGATTCAGAGGCTCTAAACCCGGTCAGCGGAAGAAGCCATTCAAAAGAAACCCTCCGGGCCCATCCAGTTTAGACTGGATACTCGATCGCTCGTGCCAGATACACGGCACCCCCGACCAACCAGCCAACCACACCAACAGGGATTGTTGGGTGTTCAAGCAGGCAGGCAAGTTAAGTGCCGAAACCAGAGACAAGGGGCTGCATAGCGACGACAAGGAGGGGCCCCGGCTGCCGAACAATAGAGGACAGAAGGGCTTCCCCCCGCAAGTGCGGACGGTGAACATGATATACGCAACCCATATCCCTGAAAGCGAGCGGAATCATGCTCTCAAGGACGTCTATGCGTTGGAGCCAGTCGCCCCAAAGTTCAACCCATGGTCCTCCTGCCCGATCACTTTTGATCAAAGGGACCACCCCACTAGCATCCGTCACGGCGGATTCGCCGCATTGGTCCTAGACCCAATCATTGACGGATTTCACCTCACTAGAGTCCTCATGGACGGCGGCAGCAGCCTGAACCTGCTTTATCAGGATACAGTGTGAAAAATGGGTATAGATCCCTCAAGGATTAAACCCACAAAGACAACCTTTAAAGGTGTCATACCAGGTGTAGAAGCCAGTTGTACAGGCTCGGTTACACTCGAAGTGGTCTTCGGATCCCCGGATAATTTCCAAAGCGAAGAGTTAATCTTTGACATAGTCCCATTCCACAGTGGCTATCATGCCCTGCTCGGACGAACCGCATTTGCAAAATTCAACGCGGTGCCGCACTACGCATATCTCAAGCTCAAGATGCCAAGCCCTCGTGGAGTCATTACAGTAAATGGAAACACCGAACGCTCTCTCCGAACGGAGGAGCACACGGTGGCCCTGGCGGCGGAAGTACAGAGTAGCCTCTCAAGGCAATTCTCCAATCCGGGCGTTAAACGTCCGGACAACGTCAAGCACGCCCGAAGTAACCTACAACAAAACCGGCTGGCACATTCCGAGCAAGTATAGCAATGCGGCCCCAACCCAGACCTCGCCAGATGGCGATAGCGGTACCACGCGTACATAATTATGCTTTGGAAATACCATGGGCATAAGGGGAGGGGCACAACCACGGCACGACCAGAATGCGGCTCAACCGCACTAGGGGCTCCCTATTCTGCCGTTTCCTTTTTTTATATATACTTTCAGGACCCAACTATCCGGAAGGCCTGTCCGGCAATACACTCGGCGAACACACGATGCAACAGCCAGGGAGATAACAAGCCACGTCAATTGTCCAGGTGGTCTCTATAACGAGCTAAAAACATGTTTTACTTAAAGTCTCGCAGCTTGCCCCTGGAGGGGGACATGTCAAATAATCCCATCTCTCGCTTGTCGCACTATTTGTATCGTTCTACTTTCATAGCAGCCCTTTTTAATAAACAATACATAGCTCTTATCTATTATTGTATTCATCTGTTTTTATACAAATATGTTCAGTCATGACATTATGCAACCGTACACCTTGGTACGGCCAATACACCAGGGGCTTAAGCACCCCATAACACGGTGTGAGAAGACCTAACACTCTCATGAGTGCGGCACCCCGAACTTATAGCACTATATGCATCGGCTCTGAATCATGTCTTGAGTCAATAGTTGGGTTTGCCCGGCTCCCATGTTTTGGTACCTTATGTTCTGCAATGTTGGCTAAGGTAGCACTGGGAGAACTAGTGCGATTGTGCCCCAGTTGAGCTGGGTTAACACCTCAATAGAGAAAGCTAAAACTGACCGTCATGATAGTGCAAGAGACCGGTCGCTGTTCTCGAGGTTTTTCGAGTCCCTAAAGACTTATGCCGCTTAGAGCGAGGAGCCGGATTTATCTGGCCTAGGCGTGGATAGCGCCCCGAACTCGGTCTTCCGAATACTAGGGGCGTCGCCGAAATTTAAAATTAAAGAATTCTATGGGTAAGTGAGAGTGATAAAGCATTATAAGTCCGATGGCCTTGTTCGTTGTGCTGAGCGCCTCCCTAGATGGACCCAAGAATGGGAACAAGCGCGCTCAGGTTTATCCCGAACACCCCAGCACTCGTGGCATGGGGGTAGAAGCCGACGACTTGATCTCTCAGATTTGATAAACGGCCGCACAGAAGGTAATATTTTAAATTAACAAGCATTGCTTAGCGCATATGAACAAAGTTTTCAGCGTAGAGGATAACAGATGCGAGTCTACTCAAAAATTACATCTTTGGAGCATTCACCCGCTATAAGGCAGGCACCCTTCAGGACGCCCTTATAATACATCTCCGGCTTGCGATACTCCTTGCCCGGCGGTGGCGCGTTCGTCACAAGCTTCTCGGCGTCCATCTTGCCCCAGTACACTTTAGCACGGGCAAGGGCCCGACGAGCACCTTCAATACAGACAGAGCGCTTGATGACTTCAATCCATGGACAAGCGTCCACCAGCCGCCGCACCAGACCGAAGTAGCTCCCAGGCATGGCTTCTCTAGGCCACAGCCGAACTATGAGGCCCTTCATGGCCTGCTCAGCCACCTTGTGGAGCTCGACCAGATGCTTCAGCTGGTCGCACAGGGGCACCGAATGTCCGGCCTCAGCATATTGAGACCAGAACACCTTTTCCGTCGAGCTCCCCTCCTCGGCTCGGTAGAACGCGGCAGCATCAGATACACTACGGGGCAGATCGGTGAACGCTCCTGGAGAGCTCCGGATTCGGGTAAGTAACAGATAATTCACTTTTATATGCTTGCTTTGCATAAAGAATGCCTTACCCGCCGCTGTCTTCTTTATCGCCTCGATCTCCTGGAGGGCCTTCTGGGCTTCGGCCTTAGCGGTTTTGGCACTCTCAAGAGCCAAGGCGAGCTCGCACTCTCGAGTCTTCGAGTCATGCTCCAAACTCTCGTGTTTCTCCACGAGAGCCTGGAGCTCCTACCGCACCTCCGCCACCCGCGCCTCCTGCTTCTCTCGCTCGGTGCGCTCCAAGGCCGCACTGTTTTCGGCCTTGGACACCGCTTCCTTCAGGGTCGCCACCTGAGTTGTGGCCCCTGCAACATTCACGTTGGTCCTGTCATTATTTGCAACCAGGTATTTCTATATACATTTACATACGGTATTACATACCCTCCTTGTCCTCGAGCTGCTTCTTGGCACGGCCGAGCTCGTTCTCGGACCGCTCGAGGTTTTGCTTCAATGCGTCGACCTCCACAGTCAGTGCGGCAGAGGTCAGCAGCGCAGCCTGCATTCCCATATTGACATATTTATGTTAGACTCCTGCGTATATCTTTTTTTAGATCTTCAGTCCGGCTTTTCTTTCCGAACACTGCACTGAGCATCAGGGGCTACTGTCTATGCGGTAACATTTTTATATGTGTTGAATACATACCTCACAGCATGTTAACAGGCTCGTACAGGCTTCTGTCAGCCCGCTCTTGGCGGACTGAACCTTCTGAATCACCGCACTCATAACTGTGCGGTGTTCCTCGTCGATGGAGGCGCTGTTAAGCACCTCCAGCAAATTGTCCGGCGCCTCCGGTTGGACGGAGGTCGCCAGCGTCGTAGGCTTGCCCTTCTTACGAAGGCGCCGCCTGCCGGACTCCGGAACCACTGAAGGTTCCAGAGCAGTGTCCGGCCCGGGGCCGGACTTAGACACCTTTGGGGCTTTACCCCCTTTGGGCCTGGAATTCGGGAGGTCGCCCTGCGGTGCCTCCAGGACCACCTCCTCCTGGTTTAGTCCATTTTGGGACTCCACCTCGGTGTCGTCCGCAAGGAGCGGGGAGGAGGCCGTCGGAAGTGAAGCACTATTCACATCCGACGAATCCAGGGAGCCGCTCGACGAATCGCCGAGCTGAGCCTTGGGAGGACTGCATGATTGAATTCAGCATCCGAAGGTACCGTATAATAGAGGAGCGCCATAAGTTATTCGGGTATCCGGATACTTATGATTTTGCCAGGGGCTTGACCCTGGATGGCCATTCCTCCCTGCCGTCTTCGGCATCGGAGGCGTAGTCTGGCAGAATGGTCTTCCCCTTCTTGGACCCTCCGGCCTCCCCAGTTGGGGCGGCCTTCCTTTTCTTTCCTCCCCCCATTGGAGGGGGAGAGGCTTCTTCTTCTTCCTCCTCCTCGTCCTCAGAGGCGGAGGGTGCTTCGGGGTTGTCAGGCGATGAATCCAACACCACCGGGCGCCGGGAACTCTTTCGAGTCCCCGTGGCCTTCTTCTTGGCCTTCTTCTCCGGCACCACGTGGGGTGCCGGAACCAGCAGCTTTGTCAAACGAGCATCCGCTGGGTCTTCGGGCAAAGGAGCCAGACAGTTGATCTGTCCGGCCTTCTTCTGCCAGTCCTGTTAAAGGGATGGGAGTTTAGATCCCACATAGAGTCAAACTATGGAAAACAAATACCCCGTAATGGGAAAATTAAGCTTACCGCACTGGCTTGGCCCTTCGCGCAGAATCCGCGATCCTCGGTGATGGGAGGGTGGACCTCGGAGCTCTTGAAAAGCACCTTCCAGGCATCTTCGTGCGTTGTATCGAAGAGCCTGGACAAAGTTTGGTGCTGAGCCGGGTCGAATTCCCACAGATTAAAGGCCCGTCGTTGACACGGGAGGATCCGGCGGAAAAGCATGACCTAGACTACGGTGACGAGTTTGACCTTCCTGTCTATCAGATCTTTGACGCAGGTTTGAAGTCCGGCCACCTCTGCCGAACTACCCCATGACAGGCCCGTCTCTTTCCAAGATGTGAGCCGTGTGGGGATGCCAGATCGGAATTCGGGGGCCGCTGCCCATTCAAGGTCAAGCGGCTCGGTGATATTGAACCACCCCGACTGCCACCCTTTGATGGTCTCTACGAAGGCGCCCTCAAGCCATGTAACGTTGGCTATCTTGCCCACCATAGCACCTCCGCACTCCGCTTGACGTCCGCTCACGACCTTCGGCTTGACGCTAAAGATCTTCAGCCATAGGCCAAAGTGAGGCTGGATGCGGAGGAAGGCCTCGCACACGACGATAAACGCCAAGATGTTGAGGATGACGTTCAGGGCCAGATCGTGGAAATCCAGGCCATAGTAGAACATGAGCCCCCGGATGAACGGGTGAAGAGGAAAGCCCAGTCCACGGAGGAAATGGGGGAGAAATACGACCCTCTCATGGGGCCCAGGGGTGGGGATAAGTTGCCCCTCATCTGGAAGCCGGTGCGCGATGTCGTCAGACAAGTATCCGGCCTTCCTTAACTTTTTGATTTGCCCCTCCATGATGGAGGAGGCCATCCATCTACCTCCCGCTCCGGACATGATTGGAGAAGGTTGAGGTGGGAAGTGCGGACTTGGGCGCTGGAGCTCGAGTGCGCAGGGATGGATAAGCAAAGGAGGAAGAAGGCATAAATGGAAAGGGTGGATCCTTATCCCCTTATATGGGTGACCGAAACTATAAGCCCCCACCAGCCTAATAAAACTCGCTTATCTCCCAAGCGCCACGGTTAATGGCGCGGTTTGGTTACCCATGCCCGTATTGATGAGAATCCCGGAGTAAGGGGACACGATCTCTGCTTTGACAAGACGTGCCAAGGAAACTGCCTTGCTAAACGCGCTGAGGTGGAACAGTAAAATGATTCGAATAAAGGCTTGGTCGTGGCGTGATGTCATGCCGCGGAATACGTCAGCAGATTAGATTTGTTCAAATATTATTCTCTCTACGGTCGTATGTGGAACTTATTTTGCAGAGCCGGACACTATCCTTGTGTTCAACATCTTCTATGAAGTATTCGGAGGAGGAACCCGCCTTGCAATGCCGAAGACAATTTGCGCGCCGGACTCGTCGTCATTGAAGCATGGTTCAGGGGCTACTGAGGGAGTCCTGGATTAGGGGGTGTCCGGATGGCCGGACTATGACCTTTGGCCAGACTCCCGGACTATGAAGATACAAGATTGAAGACTTCGTCCCGTATCCGGATAGGACTTTCCTTGGCGTGGAAGGCAAGCTTGGCGATATGATATGAAGATCTCCTCCCATTGTAACCGACTCTATGTAACCCTAGCCCTCTCCAGTGTCTATATAAATGTAACGCCCCGAGACCGACGATCCAGAAGACTTCCAGCTATTCCGAGTTTTGTCGTGTGATTTGTTTTGCTTGTTGCATTGCATCATGTCATCTCTTGCATTGCATCGTTTCATCATGCCATCATATCGTTAATTTTAAAAACTCTTCTAAATAAAATCGTATGGATTTTTCGATCCATTTAAATCGAGGGAACTCACTTGTGATTTCTCTTTATAACATATAAAAGCCTCTCAATATTATTAGGGAGCTATATTAAATATTTCTTTATTTCGGAAATCACCAAAACACACTTTCAAAATAATTTTGTTCCTTTTCTACTTCAAGTTTGGTCTCCAACCTTGCCATGTACTCTTTTATCATATTCCGGAGCTCCACCAAAAATCCGAAAATTTTTGGACCTTCCTTTTATCAAGTCCTAGTTCAAACCCATTTGAATTAAAACCAAATGAGTTTGAATTTAAATCTTTCAATCATGGCCTTTCTATTTTTCTTGGAACGAGCATATTTTTGTGAGTCCGGGAAAATTATCCCCATGCTCAAATTATTTCACCAACCCTCTCTTTATCTCCTTTTTATTTCTTTGCTATTTACCGCTTTTGGTAAATAAAAGAGAAGTGGGGGATTAGAGAGAGAGAGGAGCCAGCCCAGCCGGCCTCTTGGGCCTGACCAACCAGACCGGCCCGTTCCAAGGCCCACCCACGCCCCCTCTAGGCCTCTAACCCTAGCCCAGCCCCCACGCACCCCATCTCTCCCTCTCGATACCCTCCATCGCCGCCTCGACCCTCTCAGCCGCCCGCTCCTCCCATCGCCAGGGACAGCCCAGCGCTCGATCCCCTCATCCCTCGTTGCACCGTCGCAGAGAGAGAGAGAGGAGCGCCGCGCCCTCGTCCCGTCCCCTCGGCCTCCTCCTCAAGCGCCTCCTCCACCCCGCAACCATGCTCGTCGCCACTCCGGTCGCTGCGACCAGGCGCGCCGCCGCCCTCAACCCTCCTCGTCGTCGTCCATGGCGATGCCGCCTTCGCACCTCCCCTTCGACCACCGGAGCCCGCCGCCGCTGCCGAATCAGGCTGCGCTTCACCGGGGACCTCCTCTGCGCCCCTTCTCTCCTCCCTCTGTTCCCATCTCATCCGCGCTCTCCTTCGTTTTCCCTGCCTGCCTAGCTGTTTGACGCGCCGACTGGAGAGCCTCGTCGCCGCCCAGCACCCGCGCTCGACCTCCCTGCGCTCCTCCCTCCTCTCGCTCGCCCCGCTCCTCCCGATCCACCTCGCGCATGACCCCGCCGCCAGCGTCCCTCGCGCCGCCATCTGCTTGCTCGGCCCTCTCCATCCTCGTCTCGATCGAGGAAGTCTCCCGAGCCGCGGCCGCTACCCGGATCCATCGCCCCCTGCCTCGGCCCTTTTCGACCTTGCTCATGCACGACGTCGGCCGCCTCCTGCTTCGGCCATAGTTCCTTCGCCTCCAAGCTGCTTCTCGAGCTGTCGCTCGAGGTTGTAACCTCCGTGTGTGCTACCACCCCGTGCAATTCGCCAAGTACCGTCTCCAGGATTCACCAAGTACCGTGACTGCAGCCGGTGTGCATTTTTTGTCAAGTCCGACTACACGGGTACGACTACATCCGAGGAGGATTTCGTCAAGTACCCCTTTGGATGCGCCAAGTTTGACTACATGGTCCGCCAAGTACCTCTACCGATGACGCCGAACATCTACGGCCGTGTACCACTACGCCGAAGACCTTGGACACACCAAGTTCCACTACTGACGCCGTGTACGACTACTTCCCACGACGACCCGTGAATGTCTACTTCCACTACGACACGAGTACAACTACTTCCACTACGACCCGTGAACGACTACTTCCCTTGACGATTTTGAACCACCCCGAAACGCACGCTTCGAAGGTATAACCCCGAGATGACCGCCCGTGAACGAATACTTGTGTGTTGTATGAGATGCCCGTATTTGCACCATGTCCGAGAGAGGTCTTTGCACGTTCCTCGTTTCCCATGCCATTGACCCGTGGGAACCCGGTAGACGGGATCACCCCACCATCTTGCATGACTCGCTCACGCCCACTTCTTTTGCACCAGTATCTTCGTGAGCTACCGGAACCGATATGTTGCCGTGGCATCATTTTCGGATATGTTGCCGTGGCACCATTTTTTGTTTCGCCGCCGTGGCACCTTTTTTTTTTCCTTCCGCCATGGCGACAAATGCTTCATACATGCTCATGTCAACATTTTCATAAAAATTGCTTAAAACTTGTATATGTCATCCGCATCATGATAACAACATTTAAAATGTTTAAAATTGTGTTTGCTTTAAATTGCTAAATGACATATGGGGATTTTCCGGAATTGTTGTTTGTTGTTTCCGGCCTCATTTAAACTTGCCTAAATAGTTAGTTTAATTATGCTTCACCTCTTGCCATGTTTAGCAACATTTAATATTGTTGTGTACCTAAACGAGAGAGAACTAAATGTGTTAATGTTGGTGTTTTGTCAATATGCAACTCGTTGCATATTGAGCTCCACTTAAATTGTAGTGTTGTTTGCTTCACCTTGCCATGCCATGCCTCATTAAACTGGACATGCATCATACTTGTTTAAGCATCATGCCATGTTTATGCTTGTGTGTTTACCATGTTGTTTGCTTCTTTCCGGGTTGCTTCTCTCGTTAGCTTCGGTTTCGTTCCGGAGTTGTGAGGATTCGTTCGACTACGTTCGTTTGTCTTCTTCATGGACTCGTTCTGCTTCCTTGCGAGATTTCAGGCAAGATGACCATTACCCTTGATATCACTTCTATCTTTGCTTGCTAGTTGCTTCGTTCTATCGCTATGCTGCGCTACCTATCACTTGTTTACCATGCCTCCCAAATTGCCATGTCAGCCTCTAACCTTTTCACCCTTCCTAGCAAACCGTTGTTTGGCTATGTTACCCGCTTTTGCTCAGCCCCTCTTATAGCATCGTTAGTTGCAGGTGAAGTTGAAGATTGCTCCATGATGGACATGATTATTTTGGGATATCACAATATCTCTTATTTAATTAATGCATCTATATACTTGGTAAAGGGTGGAAGACTCGGCCTTATGCCTGGTGTTTTGTTCCCCTCTTGCCGCCCTAGTTTCCGTCATACCGTTGTTATGTTCCCGGATTTTGCCTTCCTTACGCGGTTGGGTGATTTATGGGACCCCCTTGACAGTTCGCGTTGAATAAAACTCCTCCAGCAAGGCCCAACCTTGGTTTTACCATTTGACTACCTAAGCCTTTTTCCCTTGGGTTCTGCAGACTCAAGGGTCATCTTTATTTTACCCCCCCCCCCCCGGGGCCAGTGCTCGTTGTGAGTGTTGGTCCAACCTGTCAACCGCCGATGGCCACCAGGGGCAACTCTGGGCTGGCCTACCGGAAGTTTGGACAATCCGGTGTGCCCTGAGAACGAGATATGTGCAGCTCCTATTGGGATTTGTCGGCACAGCGGGCGGCTTTGCTGGTCTTGTTTTACCATTGTCGAAATGTCTTGTAAACCGGGATTCCGAGTCTGATCGGGTCTTCCTGGGAGAAGGTACATCCTTCGTTGATCGCGAGAGCTTATCATGGGCTAAGTTGGGACACCCCTGGAGGGTATAATCTTTCGAAAGCCGTGCCTGCGGTTATAGGCAGATGGGAATTTGTTAATGTCCAGTTGTAGATAACTTGACACTTGACCTCTTTAAAACGCATCAACCGCGTGTGTAGCCGTGATGGCCTCTTTTCGGCGGAGTCCGGGAAGTGAACACGGTTTTTGGGTTATGTTTGACGTAAGTAGGAGTTCAGGATCACTTCTTGATCATTGCCAGCTTCATGACCGTTCCGTTTGCTCTCTTCTCGCTCTTATTTGCGTATGTCAGCCACCATATATTCTTAGTCGCTGCTGCAACCTCACCAATTTACCCCTTCCTTTCCCATAAGCTTAAATAGTCTTGATCTCACGGGTTTTGGGATTGCTGAGTCCTCGTGACTCACCAGATACTATCACAACAGTTGCAGGTGCCGATGATACCAGTGCAGATGATGCAACCGAGCTCAGATGGGAGCTCAACGAAGATCTTAGTTGTTGCTATGTTTCGTTTCATGTTGATCAGTAGTGGAGCCCAGTTGGGACGATCGGGGATCTAGTAGTTGGGTTATCTTCTTTTCTTTTGGCTTCGTCCGTAGTCGGACTATGTGTGTACTCTGAATGATGTATGATTTATTATGTTCATTGTGTGAAGTGGCGATTGTAAGCCAACTCTTTATCCCATTCTTGTTCATTACATGGGATTGTGTGAAGATGACCCTTCTTGCAACAAAACCACCATGCGGTTATGCCTCTAAGTCGTGCTTCGACACGTGGGAGATATAGCCGCATCATGGGTGTTACAAGTTGGTAATCAGAGCCAGCCCCGACTTAGGAGCCCCTACTTGATTTATTGCTGGCGTTGTTGAGTCTAGAACAAAAAATGTTTTGAGTCTTAGGATTATATATATCGGAGAATAGGATTCTTTTTACTCCTCAGTCCCTTCGTCGCTCTGGTGAGGTCTCCTGACGTAGATGTTTTGACTTTCCTGTCCTCAAATTTCACTACATTTTTTTAGGATCACGCGGGTATCTTGGAATCGTTCCGATGGTTTTGTGACGAGAACATTGTTCTTGGTGCCTCTTGTCTATTATGTGGCATTGACCTGGGGAGTTGAGCTCCGAGGTGTTGTCGTCACAATTTTATCGTTGCAGTTCTGGAATACCTGAGTTTTGCCGACATCAAAAATCTCTTTTATGCAGTTGTTGGTGAGATAAACTCGACGTCACCCAGTACTGGGGAGTTCGGGAGTATTGCCATAACTCATATAACGGATGCTTTTCGAAGGTTGAGGTACATGATTTCCGAAGGTTTCTTGGTTATGTGTTGACGGATGGATACAGCTTGGATGTAGGGATTGTTAGTTTTGGGTGAGATATATATTGCTTCCCCTGTATCCCCAACACCAGATTGCATAACCAGAAAGTTTCGAGAGTTTTATAGGTGGGAATTCAAGTAGCTCCTAGAATATCCTTTCGACAGATGCATGATATGAGATTGGAGTTCGACGTTTAGTGGTCCGCCTTTCCACGGTCGTTTTTACAGTGGTCTTGTTGTGTCTTAAAGAACCCTTGGCTATGCTGGTTCGGGGACACTTCGTATGTCATGTGCACTGCCTTGTACATGATGGTGCTGTACACTCGAGCCCGTGTGGGCACCACCACGAAAACTTCGGACGGAATCTCTATCATATGTTTGTTCCGGCTTATTCTGCAAGCCAAATCCTTTGTTTTGTGTTATATGTGATATTCGAGTTTCTTCGAAGTCAAATGTTGAATCCATACCTTTCCTAAATGGTTTTCTCATATTGCTATGTGAATACTAATCCTTCTTGATCATCGAGATCGTCATGTTAATTCTTTTCCCGACTAGTGTGCTTCTCTTCAAGTGGATCCGATCATTCTCCCCATCCGCAAGATCAATTCTAAGTTTTCTCAACGGTGTTTGTTTCATCCGTCCCAAGTTGTCTTTGTTTTCCCACCCTCCCACCCTTTTTTCTTCAAGGACTCAGATTTCTTAATCATGTATCCCTTTTATTTGTGAGAAGTCTCTTCATTCGATTCTTTCAATGTTCTTATCCGGTGATTCTCAAGAAGATGCTCACGAGCTTCAAGTTTATTATTCTTTGTCTCTTTTCTTCTCCGGTGGATTTACCTCAAGCTTTCGGTGTTGATCATATCCTTATCCTCGTTCAAATGCTATCCCATGCCGGTGTACCTCTTAATTGTTCACCTCTCTCTATTCTTATCCGGAGTGCTCAAGATATCTCAAAAGATTGGTGTTTCCATTCTTAATCCGTTCAAGCTATTTGGAGATTATTATCTCATTCAAGTCATTTAATTCAACCGGTGCAATTTCCCTTTCAAGTAATTTTTTGAAGGTGTATCTTTTGAGTGGGCCCTAACCCACATGTCTTTTTCCAGGATCATACCCGACTCTTCTAACCTTCCCGGAGTTACTCTCAAATTCTTTTCCAAGTTTGACGTAAGAATGATTTCTCAACAGTCAAATGTATTCTCCAAGTTCGCTTTCATATTCTTTTCATCGCTGGTTCAACCTTTCTGCTCTTCATTCCGGAGTATCTCAACAATTCATGGTGGTGTTTCTCGTCATCATTCTCGGATTTTGAAGACTGAAGAAGGATTTCTCTTAAATCTTGCTCCATTCTCTTCAAGATTCATGGTTCTAGCTTGCCGCCATCTTCTCATAATTGTTTTCGATTGTGAGAATTCTTTTCACCCATCGAGAGCAATTCAGGAGTCTTTTCAGTTTCATTCTCCGGAGCCAATCATCTCAGAATTATCCATTCTCAGCTTTCAACTCTTGTTCTGAAATTCTTGCGGTGCATCGTTCAAATATCCTCTAATCAGTTTATGATCTCTTCGTTCTCATGTATCTAAATCCCCTCAAATGTCTTCATTCGTTTTCCAATTCTTCCCGGTGAATTGTGCCTTTGCTATTTTCATTTTCAATTCTTACGATGGTTCGTTCAAGATTTCTCTTCCTTTGTTATCATATCAATTCATTCGTTCTTTTGATGTTTCAATCCTACCGGTGGTTGTTGAAGACCTTCTCAAGTTTACGCTATATCTCTCTTAACCCTTTCTACGAGAATAAGTAGTATGCCAAATCTGTTGCTTGTCATCAATTTAAATTGGTGAAGGATACGCATAACATAATTCTTATTCTTGTTTCATCCAAGTGATTAATTCCTTCTTTCGGAGTTCGTTCATGATATCAATTCTCGGTTCTAAGATGTTCATCTTTTCTTTCTGGAGTTCCAAGTTCTCTCGGTTATATCATCGCGAAGCTCCATCTAAATCATCGCAAGGCTTCACCTTGTGTTTTCAACTTCTCTTTCTTTCTATCATCCTTTTATTACCGGAGTTCTTCATGGAGGCTCTACATGATGGTTCATCAAGCATTCTTTTCATTCTTCGATTGTTCTTCAAGATTTCTCTTGAAATTATGACCCGCCAAGCTATACTCAAAAATAAACATGGTGTTCAGCACATGTCTTATTTTGAGGAGTTCAAGTATTCTTCTTCTTGTATTTCAAAGTGCTATTCTTTCTACCTTATCTTTTGAGTTGGTGTTATGTCACTCTTGACAATTTCCTTCATTTTTCATGATTCATATGTTGTCAAGAATGAGGTATTTTAAATCCATCAATCTCTTTGTTGGAGTTATCTTGTGTCATATTTCACCTAAAAGCCTTCCCTAAGGAATGCTGCTATTTGTGGTGCTTATCAATGATCCAAGTTTTCTCCTATCCTCTTGGTGAAAGAAGTTTTTCATCGCCTTGGTGCTCTCACTCAAATCAATGGCTTCCTTTAGTGGCCGTTTGTCACCTCATGATGTTGAGATGTTTCCATAAGCCCACTACAAGCTTATTCTTTTCGTTGTTTGTTTTCCAACAACTCCATTCAATCCTTCTTTGCAAGGATCCTTTCCAAGTTCATTTGTGGCAGAAATTGTCATTTTCTTCTCCGTCCCTTTATTCCAATGATCTATCTTCTATTCTTTCTTTCGAAGACATTGTGATGTTACTCTCTTCACTCATCATCGCGAATTGGGAGGATCGTGTTCTTTTCTTGCTTATCCATTTAACCGGAGTGTTGCGTCACCTCTTCAAGTTCTTTCATCTTATCAAGTCTTGCATCTCTTTTCAACCGGAGTGCTGTCCGATTTTGATCTTCCTTGTTACTTGTTTATCTCGTTTCAACCAGAGTGATTTCAATTCCTCCTTATCCATTTTACTCGTCATTTGTAGCTTTTCAACCTCTCAAGGTTCGTGGTTTCACTCTTTTGTCGAAGAAGCAACTTAGTTTTACCTCTTCTCTTCCTCTTACATTTCTCTCCGGTGCCATCCTAGATCTCGGGACGAGATCCTCTTGTAGTGGTGGATTGTTGTAACGCCTCGAGACCGACGATCCAGAAGACTTCCAGCTATTCCGAGTTTTGTCGTGTGATTTGTTTTGCTTGTTGCATTGCATCATGTCATCTCTTGCATTGCATCGTTTCATCATGCCATCATATCGTTAATTTTAAAAACTCTTCTAAATAAAATCGTATGGATTTTTCAATCCATTTAAATCGAGGGAATTCACTTGTGATTTCTCTTTATAACATATTGAAGCCTCTCAATATTATTAGGGAGCTATATTAAATATTTCTTTATTTCAGAAATCACCAAAACACACTTGCAAAATAATTTCGTTCCTTTTCTGCTTCAAGTTTGGTCTCCAACCTTGCCATGTATTCTTTTATCATATTCCGGAGCTCCACCAAAAATCCGAACATTTTTGGACCTTCCTTTTATCAAGTCCTAGTTCAAACCCATTTGAATTAAAATCAAATGAGTTTGAATTTAAATCTTTCAATCATGGCCTTTCTATTTTTCTTGGAACGAGCATATTTTTGCGAGTCCGGGAAAATTATCCCCATGCTCAAAGTATTTCTCCAACCCTCTCTTTATCTCCTTTTTATTTCTTTGCTATTTACCGCTTTTGGTAAATAAAAGAGAAGTGGGGGATTAGAGAGAGAGAGGAGCCAGCCCAGCCGGCCTCTTGGGCCTGACCAACCAGACCGGCCCGTTCCAAGGCCCAACCGCGCCCCCTCTAGGCCTCTAACCCTAGCCCAACCCCCACGCACCCCATCTCTCCCTCTCGATACCCTCCAGCGCCGCCTCGCCCCTCTCAGCCGCCCGCTCCTCCCATCGCCAGGGAGAGCCCAGCGCTCGATCCCCTCCTCCCTTGTTGCGCCATCGTAGAGAGAGAGAGAGAGAGAGGAGCGCCGCGCCCTCATCCCGTCCCCTCGGCCTCCTCCTCGAGCGCCTCCTCCACCCCGCAACCATGCTCGTCGCCCCTCCGGTCGCTGCGACCAGGAGCGCCGCCGCCCTCAACCCTCCTCGCCGTCGTCCATGGCAATGCCGCCTTCGCGCCTTCCCGTCGACCACCAGAGCCCGCCGCCGCTGCCGAATTAGGCTGTGCTTCGTTGGGGACCTCCTCTGCGCCCCTTCTCTCCTCCCTCTGTTCCCATCTCGTCCGTGCTCTCCTCCGTTTTCCCTGCCTGCCTCGCCGTTTGACGTGCCGGCTGGAGAGCCTCGTCGCCGCCCAGCACCCGTGCTCGACCTCCCTACGCTCCTCCCTCCTCTCGCTCGCCCCGCTCCTCCCGATCCACCTCGCGCATGACCCCGCCGCCAGCGTCCCTCGCGCCGCCGTCTGCTTGCTCGGCCCTCTCCATCCTCGTCTCGATCGGGGAAGGCATCCGAGCCGCGGCCGCTGCCCGGATCCATCGCCCCCTGCCTCGGCCCTTTTCGACCTTGCTCATGCACGACGTCGGCCGCCTCCTACTTCGGCCATAGTTCCTTCGCCTCCAAGCTGCTTCTCGAGCTGTCGCTCGAGGTTGTAACCTCCGTGTGTGCTACCACCCCGTGCAATTCGCCAAGTACCGTCTCCGAGATTCACCAAGTACCGTGACTGCAGCCGGTGTGCATTTTTTTGTCAAGTCCGACTACACGGGTATGACTACATCCGAGGAGGATTTCGTCAAGTACCCCTTCGGATGCGCCAAGTTTGACTACATGGTCCGCCAAGTACCTCTACCGATGACGCCGAACATCTACGGCCGTGTACCACTACGCCGAAGACCTTGGACACACCAAGTTCCACTACTGACGCCGTGTACGACTACTTCCCACGACGACCCGTGAATGTCTACTTCCACTACGACACGAGTACAACTACTTCCACTACGACCCGTGAACGACTACTTCCCTCGACGATTTTGAACCGCCCCGAAACGCACGCTTCGAAGGTATAACCCCGAGATGACCGCCCGTGAACGAATACTTGTGTGTTGTATGAGATGCCCGTATTTGCACCATGTCCGAGAGAGGTCTTTGCACGTTCCTCATTTCCCATGCCATTGACCCGTGGGAACCCGGTAGACGGGATCACCCCACCATCTTGCATGACTCGCTCACGCCCACTTCTTTTGCACCAGTATCTCCGTGAGCTACCGGAACTGATATGTTGCCGTGGCATCATTTTCGGATATGTTGCCGTGGCACCATTTTTTGTTTCGCCGCCGTGGCACCTTTTTTTCCTTCCGCCATGGCGACAAATGCTTCATACATGCTCATGTCAACATTTTCATAAAAATTGCTTAAAACTTGTATATGTCATCCGCATCATGATAACAACATTTAAAATGTTTAAAATTGTGTTTGCTTTAAATTGCTAAATGACATATGGGGATTTTCCGGAATTGTTGTTTGTTGTTTCCGGCCTCATTTAAACTTGCCTAAATAGTTAGTTTAATTATGCTTCACCTCTTGCCATGTTTAGCAACATTTAATATTGTTGTGTACCTAAACGAGAGAGAACTAAATGTGTTAATGTTGGTGTTTTGTCAATATGCAACTCGTTGCATATTGAGCTCCACTTAAATTGTAGTGTTGTTTGCTTCACCTTGCCATGCCATGCCTCATTAAACTGGACATGCATCATACTTGTTTATGCATCATGCCATGTTTATGCTTGTGTGTTTGCCATGTTGTTTGCTTCTTTCCGGGTTGCTTCTCTCGTTAGCTTCGGTTTCGTTCCGGAGTTGTGAGGATTCGTTCGACTACGTTCGTTTGTCTTCTTCATGGACTCGTTCTGCTTCCTTGCGAGATTTCAGGCAAGATGACCATTACCCTTGATATCACTTCTATCTTTGCTTGCTAGTTGCTTCGTTCTATCGCTATGCTGTGCTACCTATCACTTGTTTACCATGCCTCCCAAATTGCCATGTCAGCCTCTAACCTTTTCACCCTTCCTAGCAAACCGTTGTTTGGCTATGTTACCCGCTTTTGCTCAGCCCCTCTTATAGCGTTGTTAGTTGCAGGTGAAGTTGAAGATTGCTCCATGATGGACAGGATTATTTTGGGATATCACAATATCTCTTATTTAATTAATGCATCTATATACTTGGTAAAGGGTGGAAGACTCTGCCTTATGCCTGGTGTTTTGTTCCACTCTTGCCGCCCTAGTTTCCGTCATACCGGTGTTATGTTCCCAGATTTTGCGTTCCTTACACGGTTGGGTGATTTATGGGACCCCCTTGATAGTTCGCTTTGAATAAAACTCCTCCAGCAAGGCCCAACCTTGGTTTTACCATTTGACTACCTAAGCCTTTTTCCCTTGGGTTCT